>NW_020194722.1:452914-749408 GCF_003025115.1 Trichoderma citrinoviride | reverse complement strand
AATATACTATTATCTACATATGAGACCCACCAGTCGCAGGATTATGTTATCTTAAAAAAAGACGGTAGAGACACGTGGAGGGGATGAAGATACCTAAAGGAATATATGCCGAGCCGAGGAGTACCGGTTTCTCACGACTGTCAATGTTTTGCTTTGCCGTGAAACAGTTTTACTCATCAATCTTCATTTCCTTGCCCCCTTTTATTGACCAGTTTCAAGGGTGCTTGGTTGCAATTATTTATGATAGCCAAGATGATGACGGCTCTTCAGGTATGACTCTTTGTGCTACTGAGCCATTTTCCATATCCCGAGGTATTTTGATATCGCACGCACGCTTCGTTGCCGAATGAGCCTTGCCGGGGACCGAAACCGTAATGGAAGAAATGGAGATTCGGTAGGATTGGAATACCTGGGCGGGCTGCTTAAAATCCGACGTTGTCACGCTCATGGAATATTTGAATATGCCCGATATATTCCAATGAACTCATGAGCGTCTTGAGGTCACCAAAGAACCACGGGCCTGCTTTGCTTTATCAGTGCCACGAGTAATGGAGGACGAGATGTGTCATTGGCAGTTTCCAGGCCAATATGGCAGAGGCAGCCGGAAAGTTGCCTGATTGGAGTACGTTCAAACTATTTCAAGTACCATGCGGCACAGCATCAAGGGCAGTGGCTGTTGACATGAGATATCTTCGAGTGGAATATCTAACCTGTTATACAGATGACGGTCGCGCCCTTCCATCAATGACATAGAGGTCTGAGACAAACGAGGTAGATGAATCAGCAAATAGGGCAAAATGAAGCATTTGTGCCGCATAAGCGGAGGTGGGGAACAACAAATCCGAGGTATGTACGTGCCAGTGAGCCTATTAACTGCAAGTGCCGTCCATGGTTGAGTAATATCAAATCAATGACCATCTCTCCTCATTATAATACATTAACTTGTTCAGGTTCCTGCTGAACAAACGCACGTCCTCGTTGCAACAGATACCACCAGCGACACTGTTGGGTTAGCCCTCAATGAAGCTCACCTGCTCACAAATGCCCGGCAGCTATTACTAAGAAGCCACCGGCGCTTCCGCCCCTCTAGCTGAAAGGGGCAAAACCGCCACGGCTCGGTGGCGGCCCTTGTGCAAGCGCCGAGACCGAAGATTATGAGACGAAGACATTGAATAGCCCAGGCTCGCTCATCTTCGGACGGGGTTTCTTTTGATCACTGAATCCGAATCTTTCGATACTTGCAGCAAGCTCCGAGGAAGCTGCTTGATGAGGAAGACATGTCTCCCGGATCAGGTAGCATTGATGAGCCGTCTCTACCTCTGACCACTCCTCCAGCATCTACGGACCGAGGCCGCACACCGCCGTCGCCGCACCCGCGCCGGAAGCCGGACAGATCGTGTGTGCTATGCCACCGGAGGAAGATCCGGTGCGATAGGCAGACGCCGTGCTTGGCATGTGTGAGAGCTCGTCTCACGTGCACCTATCCGGTCTCTGATAAGCCTATTCGTCGGGTTCGCAAGGCTACCATAGCTGATGTCGCGTCGAGGATCTCGGACCTTGAGAAGACTATTGTAGCGGCGTCCATCGACCATGGGAATACAGCACGACGATCACTATCGGCCAATGCATATGCCAATACACATGTGTCTGCGTCGGTGGGCTTACCAGCGAGCCTGCCGGTAAGTCCTCATGAGTCTCCCCAGGAGCCTCAGGAACTTCCTTCAGAGGAGGTCCTGATCAGGAATGGTACCTCAAGCCAATACTTCAATGAACTTCTTATTTCCAAGGTGATCGAAGAGGTAAGCTTCGTCTTGGTAACCTGTTTCCTTCATTAACAAGCTAAAAGCAATATCCCCAGGATCAAGACAAGTCCTCGCTGCTGCATACACCGCGCAACGAGACCAAAGAGCAGGATTTTGACTCACCCTTTAGTCTTATTGGCTTGCTATCCAGTCCGTCCGTCTTCGAGGAAAAGGAGAGAGGATGGAGGCTATCTCGACTATGCGCCACTCAGTTATGGCATCTCTTTGTCCAAAACGTCGATGCCACCATGAAACTACTGCATATCCCTACAGACGAAGTGACTATTTTCACCGCCATCCACCAGCCTGAATCCGTAGCCAGCGACGTTCTCGCCCTCGTCTCAGCCGTATATTTTTCGACCACTCTGACACTGGAGCCGGATGAGGCTCAACATGTTCTTGGTGTGGACAAGTCTACCGCTTTGCGCACGTTTAAGAGGGAATTTCAGATGCACCTGTCAAGGGCAGATATGCTGGAGAACCCAACAGTCGTGCTGCTGCAAGGGCTCGCCATATATTTGGTATGTTCTCTGCTCTTGCAACTGGGCCCGAGATGAAAGCTGCTAATACGTCAGTCTAGGCATCAGCGCGAGCTTACTACCATGGCAGGGGCATCTGGATCCTGAATGGGCTTGCCGTGAGAATGGCACACTCCATTGGCCTCCATCGAGACGGAACCAAGCTAGGGATGTCGCCCTTCGAGTCTGAAGTTCGACGGCGGCTGTGGTGGCACTTTCTGGCGAGGGATTCAAGAGCCGCAGAGGATCACGGCATCAGCTCATGGTCGACGGTCCCCAGTTACGACACAAAACTGCCGCTCAATGTGGACGATAGCGAGCTCCGTCCAGATATGAGGGAGCTTCCGCCTCCTCACAATGGATGGACCAAAATGAGTCTTCAGTTGACATGCATGGAAGTAGCCCAAACGCTGCAGAACATGGCTAACCTCTCCATGACGCCTTCGGGTTCGACTCCTAAAGAAGTCATCAGGAGTAACATGCTCAACCAGCTCAGGTCCCGTGTTGAGCACTACTTAAAACCGTGCAACCCGGTGATACCGGTACAGAGGATGACCATGAAAACGGCCCTCGCCATGGTCCACAAGATCGACTTCGTCACGCGGCAGCAGCTTGCCAACATGGAGAATCCCGACAAGCGCAACGCATTTGCCACAGAAGCAAATCTGCTTTCGGCCCTGAGATGTCTGGAAATCCACCTCGAGCTGTGGAGTGACGAACTTCTTCGTCCATATCGATGGTGCATGTATGGCCATCCTCAGTATCACATGCTGCTATACGTTCTCTGGCATCTTTGCGTCTGTCCCACCGGCCCCAGCGTTGACCGAGCTTGGGTCGTCGTCGCGAGGACATTCGAGCTGGAGCAAGTGAGGCTCTCTACGGCCGTTTCTGGACCGGCACTCAAGTCCGTCATCTTGAAGAGACTGCACAAGAAGGCCGAATTGATACGGCAGTCGGTGATGAACGGAAACGATGCCGCAACCGCCATGGCTAGGGCGGATGAGATGCCTGACGACAACGAGATGGTTAATCTTCCACAGGAGGCGATACTGGATGTCCGACGTTTTGACGGAGAAAACGTGGACTGGAGTAGTTTGATGCAGAATACCATGCCCGATTGGAACACACTTGTCGAGGACTTGCATCTGGACTTGCACGATTTCTCAAGCTATTTTTGATGAGGGACGACGCGTACACGTTTATACCCCTTTCATGAGGGCGCATTTAAATGAAGTTATATATAGAGATTCATTAATAATATTCAACGTTTGGTTCTGTACCCAATACATATGCTAATGATATAACCCATCAACACCATTTATATGCTAAAATCTTGCGTGTATGCCATTCCGCAACGATGATCTACAGTGTGCCACTCCTCAAAAGACAACTCTCAATTTCCATCCCGTCCTGTGGATCCTCGCCGCCAAAACAAACGTCGTCCCGACAATACAAAAGACGCCTGCAAAGACCTTTGGCCCCACCCATCCTATAGGTTCCTCAAGAATGGCGCCTGAGATGGGATTCGCCGTAAGGCCACCGACAGAGGAAGCCAAGAAGATCAGACCGGTGCGGAAGCCAATCTCGGCTGGATGCGATATTTGCACGACAAGGGCGGCGATCAAGGCAACATAGGCTCCCGAGAAGAAGCCGTAAAGGGTGGCAAAGGCAATTCGGGCACCGGTTGTCGCTGCGGGGATCCAGAGACCCAGGATAAATATGCCAGCCAGATAGCAGACGGAGACAAAGATGTTATATCGACCCCATTTGTCGCCAGCAAGGCCGGAGAAGACACGGCCGAACAAACTGGAAAAACGGACAGTCAGCAAGAAAGATCCTTAAATAGACCGACATAAGTATGCTTACCTTCCGGCGTTCAAGATGGGAATCAGGTATTGCACCAGATTAGGGTCCATGCCGGCTTCGGCAGCCTCGACGGAGATGTAATCGATCGGGACATATTGCCCAAAGGTAAACAGCAGCAGCCCCACAGAAAGACAGAAGAACTGGAACTCGGTAAAGGGAGTAAGCATCCGTTTCAAGGTGATGGGCTGAAACTTTGGCGGGTTGTGCGTTTCAACCGTGATGATGGCGACAATGAGCAGAACGAGGATCAAGAAGGCCGAGATTCGCATGGACCAGCCGAAGCCGACCTCGTCGATGAGGCGGCTGACCATGATGGGGAAAATCACGCCTCCCAAGCTCGAGCCGGTAGCCAGAAGTCCGTAGGCGGCGCCGCGTTTCGTGGTGAACCATGTCGCGATGCTGTTGAGGGCTGTTTCTTTACGTTAATTTTGCTGGGCGGAGGACGAGAAGATGTGCTCACCTGGCTGGAAGATGGCAGAGACGCCAATGGCACTGCAGACACCCTGAGAGAGGAGGAGCTGGTAGTACTCAGTAGAGATGGACGTCATCATCAAGCCAAAGACGTGAAGAAACGTCCCGCCAATGATGAGCCAACGAGGGCCGTACTTGTCGTAGATGAGACCAATTACCGGACCCAAGGCCATCATGAAGAAGATTTGCAACGAGGGGATCCACGAAACAGTACTAGCCGAGTACTCTTTGAGAATCGTAGCCTCGTAGTAGTCCTGGAACACGCCAACACCTTTGTGCAACTGTTAGCCTGGAGTAGTCCTCCATGTCGGCTCTTTGGGCACAAGTGAACGTACTGTTGATCCATCCAAAACTGCAAAAAGAGGTGCACCAGGCTCCCAGCACCACGAGCCATGCTCGAAGGCCACCGTTTGGAGGCCCGTTGCCAACAGGCGCAGGAGCTGCGGCTTGATATCCGACCCCTTCTTCTTTCGTCATAACGGGCTGTTCGCGATCAGAGACATTGTTGATGTCCTTTTCGAGGACGGCGATGCCACGCTCGGTATCATTAACGTCCTCTAGCGCGGTGCCGCTGGAGTTGGAACTCGTGAACATGACGACGACTTTGAAAGGCGACAGATGAAGTCAACGAGATTCAGAGAGTGATAATGGAAGGAAGAGCCGTCGGAGAGCAGGATATCCGTTGCTTCGCCTTGGTCTTCGACTTGCCGAAGCACGGGTCCGCAGCCGAATAAGGTCACTTGTCGCTGATCCACACTGGGTTGCGACCTCACGGCGAAGACATGATATTATCTGTAGTTGTCAACTAAAGGCTTAAGTAGACTTCCGTCGTTACTAGAACTACTGCCGAGCCTAATAAAAGAACCAATTGCCATTTCCATGACAACTGAAAGCTGAATAACCCGAACACGGCAACACGAGACTAATTTTTAAGGAGGCCCGGCCCATCAAGGCGGCCGAGACCGAAGCGGGTGCGAGCGACGGGAACGGCCCCCAAAAGCGCGAGTCGTCGTCTCACATGGCCAACAAGAGGTCCTATTCTGTTGGCTCCTGTGGCTCAGGGCATTTTTCTCCTGCTTTGCACGCAGTGTTTGCGCTATGTAATGGAAGTAGTTCTCTTGATAATAATGAACATTAGCCGCTGTCAAGGTTGTCATCAGACTGGATAGAACCTGTGCCTTCTTCTGCTTCTTCTCCCGATCAGATATGCCGACGCTCTGCAGCCGAGTTTGGCGAGAGAGGCGAAGAGACTAAAATGAATTCTCACAAGGCGGCTCGCGAATAGGGAAGTTTCTATGCAACTGCAAAGAACGGCTAGGTCCTCTTTTTCTCAGATTGGCTCTCGGAAGACCGAAGCCTCTCGGCCAATCTCACTGGGCTGGCGCGCCAGGGGTAAAGGTTTAGCCTCGTTTTCCCATCTTGCAGCCGCATGAAAATATATTGCGGTAGGTACAAATACGGGAAATTATTCAGACACTTTGCTCTCACCGCATCGTTGATAAGGTCAGAGGCTTTACATCTTCTGTGTTCCACACATAATCAAGGTTCGTCAAGATGAGTCGTCGAAGATTGCCCCTTTTTTCGTAGCGGAGCATGGTGATGTCGTACAAGAGCTAGGCGGAGACCATCAGCAGCTCTGCAGATGCCCCCATCCCTCTTCAAACTGCAAAAATGATACCCCGCGTGTGTCTGTTGGAACAAGTGTGTCACCCAATGTGGTGGCAAATGGCAAATAGCAAGAGCACCCCTATTGGCACTGGGCAAATGGTCTATAGCCACTGGGTCTAACTGAACAAGGCGCTAGCGTTTGACCGGCGCCACGCTAGACTGAGGGTACATCTCCAAGTACTTGATTAATGAGCGCTATACCTCAGCACTGTAATTGCTCTCTTACAGCGCTTTACAGCGCAAGCACTTCGAGGGATAGTTGCAGTGCTGCGATTACTGCAATAAAACGCTCTATAGCTGCTGCAATTGCCATGATTAAACGCTCTATAGCTACTATAGTTGCTGTCTACTACCTACTTATATGTAGACTATTTACAGCTACTCTGTACTGCAACTACTATAATTAAACCTGACGCTTTATAGCGTTTACACTCTCTATCTGCGGCTGAGGCTACTGCACGTAGGTACGTTAATCCTTATGGAATTGCTGTGAGACTGATGTACTTTCTGTCTGGCGCAGCGCTATCGCAACCTTAAAGGCTCTAGCGCGGCGTACCCAGTGGCTATAGACCATTTGCCCAGTGCCAATAGGGGTGCTCAAATAGCAACGGTTGGGAGCCGCCAGAGTGTCCACCATTTCCCGATCCAGTGCATCTCTGGCATTGAAGCTTTTATCAACTAGTAACACACTCAAGCAACCCCATATTGTTGCTAACACATGTAGAGCCCAATGGCTAGCGGGCGGAGTAAGTACCCCGTGAGTCAAAAGAGCTTCCACACACGTTCAAAGGCTGGACGAGGCGGCGGTTTAAAAACGGTCGGCTATGGAAGATTTTGTTTACACGTCAAACCATGTTATGTCATATAGCATCGGCATCAACACGTCGTAGAAGACTCTCGACTCTGGAATAGGTACAACACTTGTGTCGGCCGATCTTCATAACCAAAAGTGCCAGGTGGCATTCGAAGTCGTGAGACCTGCAGCTCGCCTCTATGACTAATAGCCGGCTTGTAGATGACGGCGTGAGTCATCGCTCCTCCTCTTCGATTATACAGTCCGCGCAGGATCTCGAATTAGAGACATAGGGCTGCGTGCTTATCAATCTGTATTGCATTATATAACATCATCAATTGACCGTCGGCCTCGGCCCTCATTGTCGAGATGCTTCCGGGCGATTGTGTGTTCCAAGCTTGCGAATAATCATCAGCGAGCCTCTGGATAGGTCAGGGTTACGACATCCGAACACACGCCCTGTCAGATTCGGATTACAGCTGCTACATCAGCCCACCGGGTATTCGCGATTAACACGAAGCAGTGATTGTCTGATACCCGACCCGATCATGGCCCGCTCATCGTCTTCTCGAGCCCGCCTCCGCGAGCTTGTCCCGCGCCTCAAAGTGGGAGCCTGGCCCACCGGCCCGAAGAACGGCATCACAGACGTCGCTGGAGTGCTGGTCCACACACAATCTATCCACAACTCTGATGGCTCTGTCAATACTGGCGTGACTACCATTCTTCCTCGTAAAGATTGGTTCAACAATGCATGTTACGCCGGCGTGTTCCGTTACAATGGTAGCGGAGAAATGACAGGCAGCCATTGGATCGAAGAGACGGGTCTCCTCCACAGTCCCATCATCCTGACGAACAGCTTTGCCGTTGGCAACTGCTATACCGGCATCTACCAATATGCCATCGAGAAGCACGGTGCGGCCGATGGAAGTGTAGACTGGTTTCTACTGCCCGTGGTAGGAGAAACATTTGACGGCTTTCTCAACGACTTGACCAAGTTTGCTGTGACACCACAACACGTCGTCGATGGTATCAAGGCAGCCTCTTCCGACCCGGTCCCTGAGGGCAACACCGGCGGTGGAACAGGAATGCTGTGTCAGGGGTTCAAGGGCGGCACTGGAACCTCAAGCAGAGTGGTGCCGGGCTATGACAGCAAAGGGAACGACAAGAGCTACACCGTCGCAGCGCTGGTCCAGGCAAACTACGGACGAATGCAGCATCTTCACATTACGGGAGTTCCTGTGGGAAGGATCCTCGCTGCGGAAGCTGAAAAGAACAAGGAGGCAGCCAAGGCAAAAGCGGAATACGACGCCGCCAAGGATCAACGCGACGGAAGCATCATCATCATCCTCGCCACAGATGCTCCGTTGAGCCCGATCCAGCTGCAGCGTCTGGCCAAACGCGCCACTGGCGGTCTCTCTCGTGTCGGAGGTTACGGCCACAATCCCAGTGGCGACATATTCATGGCATTCAGCACGGCTAACGAGATTCCTGTGCAGACTGTGGGTGCAAACCATAGGTCTGTTGATCCATTCAAGGCCAATCCCCTGCCCACGGAGTCGATCGACGATTCGACCATCAATGCTTTGTTTGAGGGTGCTGCCGATGCTACTGAAGAAGCCATCTACAACACTTTGTGTATGGCTGAGAGCTTAACAGGGTTCAAGGGCTTCCACGTAGACTCTTTGCCTTTGGACAAGGTGAAGAGCATATTGGAGAAACATATGACGTTGGAGGCGGCAATCAAGCAAGAGTTGTGATGGCGGTAACTGATTGCCGACTACTACGTTGCCATGGAATGGCGTGTAATTGGAAAGCGGCCACTAGTATTCATCATTTATCATAGCTTTCTTTCCAAATATGCAAATGCTCTTCCTTGATCAAACAACGATGTCGTCGTTGCAGCGTCGAGGAAGTCCATTGTCATTTTTATCGTTAATCTCGTCTCATATTTCGCCGTCTTATAAAATTACAGCCAGTAATCCAGTTCCAGCACCAAGTACCAAGACCCAGACCTTCTTCCAATCTGATCCCACCCACAAAGGCGCTGCTCCAGACGAACCGTCACCGTTGTTACCACCATTGTCATCGTCGCCACTTCAAAACAAAGTCGTGGTGCTGCTACTCCTTGATTTACTTGTACTGCTAGTACTATCAACAGGCACAAATGGAGTAAGAGTTGGCTGAGGTGACATCGAAAGGGTTGGCTTATCAGTTGGACTTGGGCTCGGACTCAAGGGAGAATCTGAGGGCGGCGAAGAGACGAATGATGTGCTTCCAGCCAGAGACTCGAGGGAAGTTGCCGCAGCAGGTGTTGCAAGGGACAGCGTTTTAGATTTGGAACTGAAGTACTCGGAAGCGGCACTGGCATCTGTTGTCTTGACGCTGAATGTTGTCCAGGTATGAACGAGACGAGGCGACGATTGATGCTTGGATGTCGATCGAGTAAGTCCAGTAGTAGTACCAATAGTACCTGCAGAAGATAATCAGCGTCAACTCAACTCAACTCACGATTACCGAGGCTCACCAAGTTACAGTCCAGTAATAATACTGGTAGTAAGTCGTCGTAAAGGTATGTGTGCTCGTCGTGGTTGGCGCATACGTCGTCTTTCCATTATCTACATGTGCCGTGCATTTTGCATCGGCGCAGCACACCATTTGATGGGTCAAGCCAGAGAGGTAGCAGTTGTTTCCTGCCGGACAATGGGATTCATCTGTGCAGCACTGGGCTCCCACAGGCATGCAGTGGCTATATCCCCAACATGTTTGGCCAGCTGCACATGGACCGGTGGGGCAGCAGGCGGATCCTTGGGTATGGCAGTATCCGTACGAGCAGCAGAGGCTATTCGCAACACAACAGCCCCCGGCGCCTAGATATATACGCAATGAGTCATCAGCAAGCTCCGTGTACATAACGGTCTTCCTTTCGTCATGTTGAGAGGAACGTACTGGGACAGTATCCGAACCCCTGAGCGCAAGACTGTCGCTTGCCCAGCAAGACGTCCAGAGCTTGGCGAGCAAGACGTCCAGAGCTTGGCGAGCCATTAACTCAGAGCCAAGAGGAACTATTCCCTCGTCTTTTTTGGAGTTGGACTTTGCGGGTACATCCAGTCGTCCGACTTCTTCTTTGATCACTGTGTGCACCCTAGGACGATCCTCCAGCTTCTGATTAAAGTTGACTAAGAATTCGGCACTCGTAAGAGTGGCTGCCCAGAGCAGCAACAGCTGGGACTGCATGTTGACTGACTTCAAGCGAGAGAACGCGGATAAATGCTCTGACCTAGCATTAGCAATCGGGGGGGGGGTGGGGTTCGCCCATTCTAATTCATCTTCCCCAGAGCAACAGGCTCGTTCATGAAGCCGCTTAAGCTAGAAAACCCATGTAGCCTTTCGACACCAACTACTGCAAAGTTGCGTGGTTCAACACGATGTCGGCCTACTAAAGACTAACAGAGAATTGCTAACGATCTCGAGTTAGGTTGCCATTGGTTGGAGCGCTACCGTCCACCGAACGAAGGAGCTCAAGATGTTATTTTTAAAATCTTCGTCTGCCCTTTGTGGTGCTACTATTCCGTAGCGAGATAACTCAACCAATCTCTGTGGCCATCTCGCTGTAAATCGATAGACTTTGTCTGGCTCCGTTAACTTACTCTAACGTGTCTTCAAAAGCTGAGCTGCTTCCGCGTATAAGACACAGCGGGAACATGACATCGATTTGTGCCACATAGGTAATCCGTAGAACTATATTTGGGTCAGCTTTCTCATCTCTCCTTTTTTTTCCCCTTTTCCTCTTTCCCCTTCGGTCAATTTATCAAGTATCTTTGCTCGGATTTCGTTCTGATGATGGTTGTGAGTAGGAATAGGGAAGTTCCCCTTCGGCGCATGCGGCTGAAAATCGGTCTTTGCCCAGAACTGCTGTTCCTACCATACATCAGCCGACTCACATACAGTAGTTTTTTCTACTGGCTGCATTTCCAAGCTTTATGATCGACGCTTCATTCGTCTTGCCTGGCAAAGCCTTACTTTAGGCTAGCAGTAGTTATGGTCGTGTTTCAAACTTGGTCTCGTGCACAGCATACCGGATACGAGGCGCCCAACAGTAAAGGCTATGCACCGCTAATCATTACCTTGGGCTACTCACTCAGGCCACTTGTCAATCCACCTTGGCTTAAGCGGACTTGATTGTCGACCATTGAAGTAATTGAAAGTTCTCGATATGTCCGTATACTCATCGCAAGGATGGCCTGCTTTCTCAATCTCAACGACATGGGCGTGCACCAGCTGAAAAGACGGTACCAATTGAGATGAGCTTGAACCAGTTTAAAGCATATTTAGTGCTGTAACAGTTTTCATATAAGTTAATATACATGCTTCACGCCAATTCTGTAGGCTACATTTCTGTCTAGATATTCCCACGAGTTGACATACAGTACAAAAGCGCATGAATGCAAAGTTGAGGGGTCGCCAATTCAGGTATTCAGTGCGGATAGCAGCCCGAATTCGCATTGGTTCTGTCGGAAGTGGTGTTGAAGAACCGGGCGGGGAAGCGGAAGGCGGACAAATGATGTCGCCGAATGATACACCAGAGTCATTATGACTTGTTCACTTGAATGAGCTTTGTATGGAAGTCTGAGGCTCCCGACTTTTACGAATCCTGAAGAGTGTTCATCAGATGCCGGGGGTGGACATCGAAGCTTCACGAATGATCTCAATTTGCGTATCCCGGCTGAGGCTTTGAAACCTGGCTGATGCTGATCTGGTAAACAGTATTCGCGTTTGAACGAGCATATGTGTTTCTTGGCAGTGGTACCCCGACAAGTGGCTCTAAAACTCGCAGTGTATGAAGTAATAACCCTGGCTGCACGACGGAATCAATTATCGAGTTGAGATGCGGAACGGACATCATCTCAGCGACATATTGCCCGCCCCCTCTCATCACTCAATGGTGGTAAGACCACACTACCTTAGCTGAATGCTTAGGCAAACAGTTCCAGGTGAATTCAGTGTTCAAGGAACTACCGACAAATGATGACTTAGGGGTTCAAAGCAATTATTCGGAGTTGAAGGCTTCTTGCTGTCCGTTGTTAAACGAGGCTGTAGCTTCAGGCTGATGCCTAGTTCCGTCATGTACGCATATTGTATGGTCCATCCAAACATGCCTCTTGGTCTGGGTCGGTGTATTTAATCCATTCGGTCTCCGTGTATTACAACCGGACCCGGTAGTACTAACTAAAGCTGCAAAAACCCAGCCTATAGGTCCTATAGGCCGCCTAATAGGCAGGGGCGACCTAGATAGGCTAAGTAATTAGCCTATAGATAGGAATAGGCTGCTTAAAAGAAAAGGATATAAGTTTAAGTACTTAATAAGCACTAGCTACCTATATAATATATTAATTAAATATAATAATTATAACTACTGCTAAACTAGTTTATAAGTATTATAAAATAAATTCTTAATTCTAGTTTATACTTTATCTTTACTAATGCCTGTTTTTAATAGCTATTATACTTTTAATACTATTTATATTATTAATAAGCGCATGCTTTAAAGCTAGAATTTTAAAAATTAAATATAAAAATATAAGATCCTTTAGCATAATAATTATATATTAAGTATAAATAGCATAAAGGTTAATAGCTATTAAGAATATTAATATAGTATAATAACTAAATAATAAGATAGACTTGCTTTAAAAGACTTTAATAAAAAATATTTTTATAGTCTCTTATAGTATATAAAAGGCCTTATAATATATTTTAATATATTTATAAAGGCTTATATTAAAGATAAGTTCTTTAATAAAGTATATAAAAGGCGCTTTTAATATAATTAAAGCAGTAGTATTTTAATAGCAGTAGATTTCTTTTAAGGTAATAGCTATAAAAGAATTAATATATAATAATTAGCTATAATAATTAAAATATATACTGCTAAAGTAAAATTATTTTTTTCTTTTAATAGCTTATACTATTATATTTAAGGCAGTGCTATTATTAAGAAGTCTTTTAGCCTTATTATAGTGCTATTTAATAATATAAAGTTAAGTAAATAGCATTTTATTATTAATATTAATATTATTATTATTATTATTATTATTATTATTATTATTAATAGTATTAGTAATAATATTTATAAAAAAAAGAAAAAGAAAATAAAAAAAAAAAAGATAAAAAGGATATTAAATAAAGAATTAGTAATAATTTACTATTAAAATTAAAATTAATAGTAATTTACTATTAAATAAAAGTAAAAATAAAGTAAAGTAAGTATAAAGTAAATAGTTAAACTCTTTTTTAATATTATAGTTATTTTAAATAAAGCTATTTAAAGTGTAAATCTATATATAAAACTATTATAATATAAATAAAAAAGGTAAGGTAAAGGTAAATTAAAATTTATATTTTATTTACTTTACTTTTAAAAAGATAAAGAAGTTATTTATTATTACCTAAGGCCCTTTTTAAATATTAACTTATATTTTCTTTATCCTTTTTTTTTTATTCTCTTTTTTTTTTTTTTTTCTTTTCTTTTTTTTCTTTATTATAGTTTTTTTTTTTTTTCTTTTTTTTATTATAAAATCCTATTACTAGCAGCCTTATTATATTTTTTTCCTCTCTTTTATAATTACTATTAACTAGTAAGTATATATTACCTTTTAAGTTTATTACTATTTACTATAAATTAATTATAATAATCCTTTATAATAATTAGCTTAATAATAAAGCTAGTAAAGCATAATTATAATTACTTATTAAGTAAGAATAAGAAATGCCTTAATAATAAAGAACTATTTAAGAATCTATATATAAAAAAAGCCTGCTAATGCCTTATTAATATACTAAAAATTAAGTATAAGTATAAATAAAAAAAGCAGTTACTAGCTTAAGCTATTTAATAAGTAAAATTAAAGCTTTAAAAGTTAAATAAATAAAAATATAGTAATATAAAGATAAGGAAATAACTAAAAGCTAATTATATTAAGACTTATAATAATAAAGTATAAGTATTTTATACTATTTTTTATTTTTAATTTAATATTATTTTAATATACTTAAAGGTAATTATTTTAATTAAGTTTATAATAATTTAAATATCTTTTAATTTTAAGCTAATGCTTATAATATAGCCTAAGATAATAATAATCTAGTATAAGAAAATAAAAATAATACTAATATTACTAAAGCTAAAGCATTATAGCTAAAAGTATATAACTTAATCTATAATAATAAAGAGAATAAGCTGCTTATTTTTTTTACACTTTTAAATCCTACTATAGCCTTAATAAATATACTTAAGAATATATTTAAGATATTTTACTAATTATTATATTAAATTATTATATAAAGCTTATAATTTTACTTAATAATATATAAGGATTACTTAAAAAAAGGCCTAAAATCTTATTACCTTTACCTTAAATAGCTTTATTATAAAGCTATAAATATAAATTATTTAGCTAAAGGCTATTTAAAAAGCATACCTTTAAATAAAGCAGTAGTAAAATATATATATTTTTAATTACCTTATACTTTATTATCTATATTTATTAATATTTAAATAGTATTACTACTATCTTAATTACTATATAGTATCTCTTTTTATTAATTAAGATATAAGTTTAATACCTCTTTAATTTAAAGTGCTTAAATAATAAGCTATTAAAGAAGAAATAAGCGCTATAGTTAGTACTACTCTTTATCCTTTATTATTATAATAATTAATTATATTAATTACTAGTTTATAGTATATTTTATTATTTTATTATAAAGTATAAAGCTAATTTTAAGTGTATTTTCTAGTTTAATAGCTTATAATATAGTATCTTTACTTAGTTTAATATAATTACTATATTTATTTACTAAATTTATTATATTTATTAAAATTAATAATTAAATTAATGCTTTAAATAAGAAGCTCTTCTTAATTTAGTATTAATTTAAGATAATAAGTTTATTAAATAACTAGTTAATATAATTTTTATAAATAATAAGTTTATAAAGCATGCTTAAAAGCTTAAATATTAAATTATTTATAAAAGATTAATTTAAAAACTGCTTATAAACTTTACTTTAGTATTAAATAAGATTCTTATTATAAAAGGTAATAAATTAGTAAATATAAATAATACTAAAAAGGATAAAAAAGAAGAAAATAATAATAGCTTTAAGAAATTTAAGAACTTAAATAATAAAGATTATAAAGATTAATAAGCTTTTAGTAAATTAAAAACTATAATTATAATAATTTAAAATAATAATTATATTTATTACTTTTATCTTAATAAATACGCCTTTTAAGGACTAACTTTAATAGTAATTCTTATTATTAATATAATATTAGCATTTAAAAAAATAAGTCTTTTTATATAAATTATATAAAAGTTTATATTTATAAATTATAAATATATTAATAAATAGTAAGTACTTAGTATAAGATAACCTATATTTAAATAAGCAGATAAGAAAGGCTTTAATAGCTTTTTATATTACTTTTAAGATATTATTATAAACTTATAATTAATAGTTAATCTTAAATATAACTTTATATACTAGCTAATAAAATATACTTTTATAAATAATAAGATTTATACTTTTTTAAAAGTATTTAATCTCTTATAAAATAATAGCTATTTATTATAAGAAAATATATATATAGTAAGAGGTTAAAAGACATATTACTCTAGTGCTATTATTATTTTTTTAGCTTTAGTCTTAAGTTAAGGGTTTATAAAACTACTTTTATTTTCTTTATCTTAACCTTAAGTCTTATTATCTTAAAGCCTATTTATTAAGCTATTTATTAAATTAATATAATAGCTATAATTAATATAAATAATTATAATAATAAAATAGCTAAATAAGAAAAAGTAATATAATATTAAATTTTTAACTTTAAAAAATAAAAAACTAATAATTATTTAAGCACTTTTAATAAAAAAATTAGTTTAAAAAGAATTAAAAGTTAGTAAAGTATTTATAAAGCTGCTATTATATATATTAATATAAGAAAACTTATATTAATCCTTATAAGTAATTTTAAAATATTACTACTATATATTAATTAGCTAATAATTATATAGATTTAGCTAAGTTTAGACTAGATATTATATAAGTTACCTTATAGTATATATATTATAAGTAAAAAGTTTTTTATATAAGTTATAATACTTAATATATATAAAGAAAAAGGTAAGTATAACTACCTTAAAATATTAAAAATACTTATAAATAGTTTATAATAATTATTTAAAGTAATCTTTATATTTTATTTTAATACTATAGTAAAGGTATTACTATTATAGCTTTAAGCTGCTTTTTAATACTTTAAGAGCTTAAAGTCCTTTTCTGCTATATATTTAATATAGCAGCTAGTAATATTTTTCTTTTTTAATAGTAATCTTCTTAATAGTATAACTATTATATTACCTAAAGGCACTTTAATAAGCTATTATTATATTTATTACTTAAAGAATATTAAAAAAAGGTATTATAAATTTTTATAAAGTAATAACTTATAGTAATTTAGAAATCTTTTTATTTTAATATATAAGTCTTAATAAGTAATCCTATAATTATTTATATTTTTTATAAAAAGACTTTTACTTACTTTAATTAAAATTTAACTAGAATAATAGCTATAAATTATTATATAAAGTCTTTTAACTATATAAATTAATATATACCTTATAGTTAGCTTTTTATAGTTTAAAGAAGAATAAACTTACTTATATAATATATTCTTTTTATTTATAATAATTATATATAATAATTAAGGATATAGGCTAGCTTATAAAAGTAATAAACTAAAGCTATATAACTGCTTATTTATATACTTATAGTAAATAACCTTTTTATAAATATTATTTAAAATCTATTATTATAAAACTTTCTTTATTAGCTTTCCTTTAAGTTTAAAATACTATCTTATCTATATTTTATAAAGTATATATTTATATATATAAAGGATATTTAATAAAGCATCTTTAATAACCTACTACCTTATATAAATATTTCCTTTATAATTAATAGCTAGATATTACTATTTAGTAAATATTATATCCTTAAGGTTATTAGCTACTTTATTAATATAAATTAGTGCTTAAAAGAAATTACTCTAGTATTTATTAATATTTTAAAGAATTAAAATACTAATGCCTAAGTTAATTATATTATTAATTATTTAAGGCAGTATATACTACTTAATTATATATCTGCTATTACTATTAATAATAGCTCTTACTTAAATACTAGCTAGCTAAATACTATTATTTAAAACTAACTTAGCTTTTTTATATATATTAATATTTAATAAATATATTATATAGTATATATTATTAATCTTCTAGTAGCTAAAATCTTTAATATATAAAAACTAGCTTAGTATAATCTTATAATATTTATTTATTTATATAATCTTAACCTAGCTATTTATAATAATAAGAACTTAAAGGATAAGGATAATAAGTTACTATTTAATAGCTTTAATATTATAAATACTATTTTAAAAGTATACTTTTTATATTAATTATATATAATAATTAGCTAATTATATTATATTAAATATAATACCTAGCTTAGCTTTTTAAAAAAAAATTTAAATAAAGCATAAAGTTCCTTTAACTATAATAAAGTAATTTAAGGCTTATACTACCTTATTATAAAAAGCCTTTATACCTTTTATATAATATACTTATATACTAGAATTTAATAACCTTAATACTTATTTATATATAGCTTTTAAAAAATACTATTAATTTCTTTTTATTAAGCCTTTATAAAGAAAAATAGGCTATTATTATAAAAAACTAGTATTAAATTAAATATCTTATTAATATTAATTATTTATTTTTATAAATAATAAATAATATAAATAACTACTTATATACTACCTTAGTAATAACTATTTAATACCTAAAAGTAAGCACCTTATATCTTTTAATTATATTAATTAACCTTTAAAAAAGTGTTTAGTCTTTATTAACTACCTGCTAGTAAAACTCTCTTATTCTAGCTATTACTTTTACTTAAGCTAAGCTAGAAAAGTATATTATAATTATACTTAAGGATTAAAATATATATTATATTATATAGCTATTATATTTACCTAAAGGTTATCTTAATTTAAATATAAGATAGGCTAGTACTAAATACCTTAATTTTTTATTAAGAGATTTAAAAGATACTTTTAAAGTAGCTTTTATTAGTAATTATAAGTAATATTATTACTTAATAGCACTAGAAGCTAGTGCTTTTTATACTTTATAAAATAATATCTATATAATCTTATTTAGCCTTAATAAAGTATATTTTTATAATAATTATATATAATAATTAATCTCTTTTTAATTAATTATTTTATTAAACTTAAAATCTATTATAATAAGTAAATTAAACTTACTATAACTTTTTTAATAAAGGTATTAGTTTTTATACCTTTTTTTTTTATTATTAAGTTTAATTATCTTAGCTTATAATAAGAATAAAACTATTTATTAATTTTAATTATACTTTTTTTATATTTTATAATATATTTACCTAGCTTAAATAGCTAAAGACTTTCTTATTATATAACTAAGCAGTATTTTTTTAAAAAAAGGTTAAAGTATTTATTATTAAATTTATTATTTTAATTACTCTTACTTATATATTTAAATAATTTAAAAGTAATATAATATCTACCTTTTTAAATAAAAGGATTATTAATAATAACTTTCTTTTTTAAGCTATAAGAATTACCTTAATTAGCAGATTAAGAGGTTATATAATATATAGCTTTTTAAACTTAAAAAGGCATTAAGCTATTTATATATTTTATAAGCTATAAATACTTATTTTATTATACTCTTTTAGCTTATAAAGCTAGTAAAGTAAGAGATTATAATAGCTTAATAAGTTAATAAGCTAAATTTTATATTATTTTTATTTATTTTAAAAGGTTAAAAGACTAATTTTATTAATAATAATAAAAATAATAATAATAGCTATCTTTTTATAAGCCTTTATTTACCCTAGCTTAGGTTTATAACTCTTAATATTTTAATAAGCTTAAGTTTTTAATCTTAAATATTATTAATAGCTTATTACTCTAGCTACTTATATTAAAAGGTATATATAGAATTATCTTTATAATAAAACAGCACCTAGCTATAACTATAATTATTAAGGCATTTAAAAAAGCTAATAGTAAAGGCATTAAGGCATAATTAATATATAGTATATATAATTATCTTTTAAAAATACTATATATTTTATAATAATCTCTTATAATAATTTATTTAAGAACTTTATTTAATTTTTAAACACTTTATAAACTAACTGCCTAAAATAGGTATACCTATTAGGCATTGCCTATATGCATAGCCTATTAACTGCTTAAAAAATACCAGGCGCTTAAATTAGGCGCTTAAATTAGGCGCTAGTTATTAATATGCCTATTTTTACACCTAAACCCCGCCTATAGGCTAGCATGCTGCCTTATACCTAAAAATACCTATAGGTTATTGCAACTTTAGTACTAACCCTTACCAGTGAGTGTCCTAGCGAGGCAACAAGGCTTGCGAGGGTACTGTTTACCCGCCAGCGTTAGAACCAACGAGACCATCTGAATAAACTCAAGATCTCGGCCCAGGCAGGCTATCGGCGGGATGATCTTAAGCTCGGAATCGGCTCTGCGGACCTTTTCCGCGCAGCGCCTCCAAAGTCAAATACAGACAAGAAAGCTCGTCCCTTGATTGACATTTGCAAGAGCTTCAATTTGTCAATCACCGATTCGAAGCTGGCCATTCTAGCCCGTCGAGTTTCATTGTCTGCAGCATTATCCAAAATACAGCAGTAAGACACTACGAGGCATCAACAAATATTGGCCCAAACCCTACAACCCCGCTCTCTAAAAGCCAGGTGAACCCATCACCATGTCGGACCCTACATACACATTGTACAGCTACTTCCGCTCTTCCTGCTCAGCTCGGCTTCGGATTGTTCTGAACCTCAAGGACATCGATTATGAACTACAGGCCGTGAACCTCCTCAAAGGGGATCACTTGGCGAGCGACTACAAAGCCCGCAATCCAACCGCTACAGTGCCGCTGCTGGTGCGCACCTCTGGCAATGGAAATGTCTTCTCGGTTGGCCAATCAGTAGCTGCTATTGAGTACCTGGAGGAAACACACCCCGACAGCTACCACATCTTGCCACCAACGTCCAATCCGGAGGCGAGAGCAGTTACACGTGCCCTGGCCGCAATCATCGCCTGCGACCTGCAGCCCGTCACAAACATGAAGATAATGAAGCGTATCCGAGCAATCGGGGGGAATGCAGAGCAGTGGAACAAGGAGATCATGACGGAGGTGCTCGAAGCCTATGAGGTGGCCGTCAAAGACTGGGCCGGCGAGTACTCGGTTGGAGATGCCGTTACCCTGGCTGATGTATGTCTACTGCCGGCCGTGTGGAATGCTCGGAGATACGGCGTTGATCTGGATGCGTTTCCTATTGTTACGAGGATTAGCGAGAACTTGAGCAAGCATCCAGCGGTTGTCAAGGCGCATTGGCAGAACCAGCCCGATACCCCGGAGGACCTGCGAGCGAAATGAACTGCCGTTTTGCGTTGAAGATCAATGGTCTATTTTTAGTTTTCCTGGCTACCTGCTATTACCTGTGATTGGCGGTATGCTGCTTGCATGATAGATAAGGTAGTTACAGGGTCGGATGAGTTGCTGATGACTGCATAAAAAGACATTGCGGAGTTTGTCTTTCCGCAAAACTCGGAGATGCAATTCCGAACAAGCCTCATCCGTTGCTGTAACTGCAATATACAGGTACGCGTAACCATACGGAGGAGGGAGAAAAGAATAGACATGGAATAGACACCGCTGCCCTAAGCATGAAATATGCGCGTTTAGGCCATCAGTAACACTCCTGTGTTACGCAGGTACTTGGATAAATCCAACTTCTCTGTAAGACGAGTACCTTCTGAATCCCATCTCTTGGTTATTGATATGGCCTGATAGAATTCTTATCCTACTAGCCTGGGAAGCTCCTCCTAATACGTGTATTACAGAAGCTTTAACCTTCTGGCTCCCATCAGATATGGAACTGATATGCAGCCTATCTCCGTCATTCTTCGGCAGGTTAATTTGTTCGGCCATGTTCGGCTGTTTTGCATACGGCACGATCCGCTTGCATAACCCCGTAGTAACTGTAACTATACTTCGTCGAGAAAAGCTTGCAATGAGGAGTTAGGTGAAGCGTGGGGGATAATCATGGACACCCGTTGCTTCTACTCCGCCTCTCCCTCTGTGACACTTATTTCCCGATAGAACTCAACCCTATGACACTTACATATTTCCCGATATAACCCTACCGCGCGCGTTGCAAAAGAGGCTAGAATCACGAATTTATTATAGCTGTGGCACTCTAAATGAAAAATATTTCAAGATACCAGGCCCCCGGTTGGATGATTCGCAAAGCATCCGATAGCTCAGAAAAAGCTTAGGATATTCCTAGAGAGTAAGGAGTGAAGCCCAATAGCCGAAGGGAAAGTATGGTACTTGGATATGCAAGCTTAGAGCGGCTAATTTGCTTCATAAACAACTTTAAGCGTTGGTAATATCCAGGCCACTGTGGCTCTTAGGGGAGAGAAGGGACACATCTTGATAGTCTCACCGATATCTCAGGCAATCAGTTGCCTATACCTGTATCTCAAACTAAGGGTTACTTTGCAACCTCTCTCAACCAACACTCTAACCTTTCTTCAAGACATCCCATTGCCAGCTACTTTACCTGCTGGCTGCTTGCAATTGCTAATCTCATCTGTGAAAGCACAAGTATAGCTATTCAAATGCGTTCAGGAATCACAGGGGCAACGTTTGGCAAGGGAAGTTAGAATAGCATGTCCACTCAGCCGAAGTCCGCCGCAGCATGTACAAGCACGTCGTCCGTAAGCCGGGAATATGGCCCACCGTCAGGAATAGTACGTGTGTTATAGTCAATTCCAGAAGCAGTAACTGAACGCGTTACCAGGATGTTGATAAAATAGTCTACGACAGTCTGAATTCCTTGCCTTGCCTGCAGTAGGAGACCCGTGCCAAATCACCCGGAGAATACATAACTTCCGACTGCGCGAGAGTTACATACTGAATCTAGAGCATGACGCGAATCTCATCTTGTTGTATCCAGCCATATTACTACTCGATTTCCGAAAGGTGTTTCAACTGTAAGTTAAGTCGCATTCCTGATAAGCTCCCACTTCTTACTGGGGCGTCTATCGCAGACGTCACGTCTCGTCGTAACTCGCAGCCACCAGGTCTCCATCACTTATTTGATACCACTCATTGTAAACAAAGTAATTAGATGCCTTTACATGGGCGCTTATCATGTTGCAACACTAATAGTCTTTCTGTGCCAGCTGTCCAATGAGGGTGTTTCAATTGTAGGCGTTTATGTGAAAGGATGGCAGTGAATCAGCTTAGTGGTAAAAGCCCAACTTTGTACATTAGCTACGATCATACTCAGGAAGGTGAGATTCATCCGGACAGTGTCTACTTGCCGAGACCCCGCAAAGACGATAATTTGAACGCGCGTGTTTTACATTTGGACCTTGGGAGTTACGTACACGCATTTAGCTCCTTATTCATATGATGTACCCCTTTGATATTACCATATCGTAACATTTCCCGTCCTGGGAATGTTTTTAACCGGGAAGAAAAGCATGGTATAGAAAGATGACGAATCGAATAATAGGGAGGCGAAGACAGAGATGAAAAAGGTACAAATACAGCCAGATTCCTTGGATAGATCGTTACCATCACACCAATATCTCCCCCAGCAAGTCCATACAGCCTGAGAGAGATATCAGACTCGAATATTCTGATACGGCACCATGGATAGTGTCCTCACTAACGCCAAAGGGCCACACTTGGCCGTTCCACGGGTTCAAGGCCTTGTGCAAGAAATCCTCGAGGAGTTAACACAAAAGAGTGGCCTCCAGTTGCTAGGCATATTTGCTGGAATGGTCAGTTATCATCCGACTATAACCCGTCTCTGAAACATGGCGAGTTCCTCCGAGACTAATTTGCCAATGGTGTAGTTCATTACATGGCGTGTAGGGGTTGCTTTCTACAACGTCTGGTTTCATCCGCTATCTAAATTCCCCGGTCCAACTCACATGGCTGCTTTCTATCTTCCCTACATGTATGACAGCTTCATCTGTGGTAACATGCACAACACAATCAGGAAGCTTCATCAAAAGTATGGCCCCATTGTGCGTGTCGGCCCAGATCATCTCGCGGTTGACGGATCCGTTGGTTGGCCCGAAGTCTACGGGCACAAGGCTGGCCAAGAGGAGTTCGGCAAAGTGCCCGGGTTTCTGTTTCAGGAGGACACCACCGCCCTCATTGCGGCTCCCAAAGACAAGCACAGGCGACAGAGACGGCAACTCGCCCATGCGTTCAGTGATTCTGCACTACGGGACCAAGAAAGCGTCATGAAGCGGTACGTCGACCTTCTCATGAGGCGTTTCGCCGATAGGGCCGACACTGGAGAGAGCTTCAACGTCATCAAATGGTTCGATTTTACAACATTCGATATTATCGGCCATCTTTACCACTCGGAGCCCTTCCACTGTCTTGAAAACAACGGCTATCATCCTTGGGTATCCGCCTTCTTCAATGGCTTTCGCGGCGACTCCTACCGCCGCTTCCTCAGCCAGTTCCCCCTGGCTCACGAGATTGTCAAAAGGCTTCGGGTCATTAGCGATCTTAATAGCAGCACCGACAATAGAGATTATATCGTGGAGAAGGCCCAGGCGCGCATCAAACAAGGCGACTGCGCCATCGAAGGCTACCGCGACTTCGTGTCCTTCATGCTCAAGAAGAACCGCGACGGCGAATTCGGCTTTCTCGTCCCAGAAATCCTGGCTTCCTCTCCTCTTATCATTACAGCAGGCAGCGAAACCACTTCCTCAACGTTATCCGCCTTGGTGTTTTATCTTGGTAGCAACCCAGTTGCTTACAAAAGGCTGGCAGAGGAGATTCGTTCCGCTTTCTCCGATGAAGAAGAGATTACTCTCAATTCGACGCAGCAGCTAGAGTATCTCCATGCGTGCATCGAGGAAGTTCTTCGTGTGTATCCTCCGGTTCCTGAGACGCCCCCGCGACAAAGTCCGGGAGGAACGATTGATGGTAAATGGGTACCCCAGGGAGTAAGTCATTTCCAGATTTATTTACCCTGGCAGGACTATTGTTTGACTGACCACACGCGACGCAGACTACTGTTACTGTTTTTCAGATGGCCACCTACCACAATCCCGACCATTGGGCTGAGCCTGACTCCTACCTGCCTGAGCGATGGCTGCCCAAGTCTCATCCCTTGTACGATGACAAGTTCGCAGCTGACAATCGTGCCACTTTCAAGCCCTTCAGCTACGGACCAAGAGACTGCATTGGTAAGAACCTTGCCTACTCCGAAATGCGCCTGATTCTTTCACGGTTGCTGTTCGGGTTCGATTTCGATCTGGCTCCCGGCCAGGAGGGCTGGCATGATGCGCTGCGCACGTTCTTGGTGTGGGAGCGTATGCCATTGAACATCTATCTCAAGAAGCGTACCACAGCTGCTTGAGCTACCATATACTTCGGAATGGATATGCCTCTATTCGCGCAAGATGTGCTTTGATACCATCCCGAGGTTGCGGCGACGATGCTATCTTGACCAGTCGAAAAGTTCGGGATAAGTAAAAGGAGGATTCGCCCGTTTGGTAGCGATTATGCTTCTCAGACCATTCACCCAGTTCCTCTGTTTCCTTTTGTAATTATCACATTGTTTATAGAATGTCTAGGTGTATAAGAACGTTCGAAAAGCTGCACCGACAAAAATCGCTCGTAACAGTTCTATTCCATCTGCGATAGTTGCCCAATCTTCACGTCTAGCTCCTTGACTCGGATCACAAGCCTCTTGCCTGACGCTTTACCCTGTTTCAACCTTTCCAAAGCCCCATTGATCGCAGCAAGCCCTCCAGGTACGAACTCGACCTCGGGAGGTTGTAGCTTGTTCGTATCCAGTAGCTCATAAAGCCACTTACTCAAATGGCCTCCGACGTATTGGCTTGTGTGAAACAGCCTGATAGGTACCGTATGCACCTGGATGTTGGGATTAATTGTCTCAGGCTTGCCCCTCAGAGCAACGAGATGGCTCAGCTTGCTGCCTCCTCCCCGAGTAACCGGATCAACGGGTGGCGGGTTCGTCGGGCTCTCTTGCCCTGGGCGGCAGTATCTTGAACTTGTGCGGTCCGCAAGGACTTGCTGACACCACTCTGCGGTCTCTGGTCCAACGGCGTCGATGGCGAATCTGAGAGAGCCTGGAATCAGCCGTTTGATGTCCCGCTTCGCTTGATCAAGGTCGCTGCCGTCAACCAAGACGTCTGGATGCGGTCGTAAGTAAGATTCATCTTTATCGGTATCTTGTGCTTGACTCACCGGTTGCCAACAACTGTAAAAGTGGCTTGTGTTTGTTGAGGTCGGCGACGCCCACCACCTTCAGTCCTCCCAGCTTCGCCAATTGAATGGCGATCTGCCCAGTAATCGTCGACGCTGCAAAAAAGTCAGTTCTGCATCCTTTCAATCTGTCCCATCGTCGTCGCAAATAGCGCCACTCACCTCCATAGACCAAGAGCCATTCCCCGGGCTGCGCTTGATAGCAAGGTGCCATGGCATCAAAGACTTCATCTGCGAGATCGTCGGGCACATCCTCCGGGTACATTCTGGCATTCTCTAGCAGGTTAAACTCTCTCTTCTTTGGCCCTTTTGTGAACGTAACGCCCAAGCAGACTCCGAGGGCGATACCTGCGGCGACGTAGGCTACGCCCATAGAAGCGACTTGGAATGGTTCGACATGCTTAGGGATTCGCATCGCGTTGTAGCAAGAGACAATGGCATATTCTTGAAACGCCGCTTTTCTCAAGTCGCGGTGGTCAGTAGACACGGCGAGAACCTTGACCAATATCCTGTGAGTCATGGATCAATGCGGCAGTATCTGGACATAGACAACTTACCCACTCCCCAGGCTGAAGCCTGCATTTCCGGTCGACGTTTGAGGCTATAATCCTGCCGATAAACTCGCGCCCATTGACACAAGGTAGTGATGGGAGGACAAGTCCAAGATCTCTGATGTCCAACTCATTATGTTAGTCAAATATCTCGCAGCAGAGGACCGGGCAATAACTCTGCGGGGCAAATGAAGACCGCACATGCTTCGTACGCACGTTGTATTCCAGTCGATTTGGTTCAAGCCGATTCCATACACCTCAACTAACAAATCTCCGAATCTGAGCTCAGGGATCTCTTTGTCGGTGTGGAGTTTGTATGGCTGTCGAGGATCGTGGAGCAGCAGCTGTCGCTGAGAGTAGGGTACCGGTTTTAAGGTGGCCGTTGCAAATGATGTGAGGGTAGAAGCCTCAGCAATCGTCATCATCGTCTTTGACGATGTTATAACCGTCATTTGATTGCTATGTTGTACTGAAGCCTATGAACCAGTGCCCAGAATCCAAGAGACACCTGCAGAGCGGGCAACTGTCATAGACTTGTGGTTGCGCGATGGGAGCTAGGTTGCTGTTTCCTCAAGGTGGTCCCAAGCCCCCCGGCGGTTTATCTACTCAAGGCTAAAGTACGATCATGCATCAACTTGTCTAGCAATCGTCGTACGGCTTGCATGGTCAGCACGCATCTACCCTAGTAGAACTAGTGCTCTCTTAGCCGCAGGAACCCTATACGGTAGAGTCGTAGCCAGTTGGATATCCAAGAGTTCGATGTGCCCTCGCTCGCCACAATTGTTTGTCATCACAGGCAAAAGAAGAGGGCAAGTAAGCAAGGGGATTGTTCATGGTCTATTCAGTACGACAGATGCTCTATTGGTGAATCATACGTCTCTATCAGAGCGTCCTGATGATGATAACCGATCCCTGCCGTATGACCCGAAGGATCGAACCAAGGAAGTTGTTCCAGCCAGGTTCGCAAGTGAGTAATAGCTGGTTGGGTCACTTGCAGTTGTACTCTCGATATGTTTCATACACAAAATAGAGAGGCATCTCACTACATCAGTTTGCCTCAGCAGAAATACGAAGTCTGTAGATTCAAGGGATTCTCTTCTCTATTTATTGCTGTTTTCAGCAGCGGCAGAATGACGAAGGCCCTGAAGAGATGTCGTGATCGTTAAGCGGGGCATCGGGCGAGCTCGGTGGCGTGGGAAACAAGCTGGACGGGGCGAATCAGCTTACCGTTGGCGCAAGTATAGAGTCATCGGAATGAGAACTAACATGAAGCTGGTCAGTTGATGCATAATGCTATGACAGGCGAATTCTGGAAGGTATGAATAACGGAAGGATATCTCATATATATAGAAAGAGCCTTCTTCCGTCGGCATCTGGTCTGAAAGTGATGCCGCTCTGTAACTCACGAAGCAGGGACGCCAATTGCCGCCAATTGCCGCCATTTCGAGATGAATCACCCCACCGACACGATGCCACGATTCTCCAGCCCTACTAAATGTAGCTGATTCAGAGGCAACATTATAATAGCGAAGCCGACTGGATGGCCCGCGGTAGATCTGGTAAAAGGAATTCAGTTTGTGGATGAGGATGTGGCGTCCGTCACACCTTCTCCTCCCTTTGCCCATCGATATCACGACCGCGGCGTGCCACCAAGTCGCGAATCAACGGACGATCGATCTAACACTAGACTTAGGAGAAGCCAATACCTCTAACAAGTACATATAAGAGGAATCAACGTTGCTTGTTATTTTGCAAAACTGTGCGGAAGCTCAGAGATGCCTGGATTCTAGCAGAGGGCTCGTAAAACCCCTCCTCGCGGAGTCACACCCTGTCTTCGGACCCCCAACGGCCTACGCAATAGTTCGTAGCTTGCCGAGACTATCCAGAGCAATCGAAATATGTTGGTCGACAAGGCCATCCTTGCCTGTCTTCGATTGGTCTCAAGTTTCTACATCCTCTATTCCCGGCGAGATCAGTAATCCCAAAGCTGTGCATGTATCAGATGTCGTATCACTGGAAGCTCAGGGCCGTATTGTCAAACAATTTCTGTTGAATGCCTCTTTGTTGAACATCCATTTTCCCTTCCCCCGACACTTCATCCTCAACATGCTGGCATCTCTCTTGTTGAATCATGACCTGCTCCTCAGATATACCACGATTATTAATCACCAAGTGGGAGAGAGACCTCTCTTCGGCAAATGCTGTGTGCACTGGATGACGAGACAATGGATTCGGTATACAATGTAGAAGATTTTGATCGCCGGTGGGATATAACGACAGTTCGTAATGGAGTCAATAACAAATAATAATCATTCGGAACGTGCCGTCGCTATCGCGGTTGTATGGAATGATTTAAGACGAGCGTTGTCCAGGTCGAAAGAACGAGAGGCAAAGACTCGTGAGCAAAAGTCACAGCCGATTCGATACGATCGAGAGCCCGAAATATCCAGGGGCTTTTTCGTCGTGACTCATCATGGCATCCAAATCTGTTATCAAGAGCATCGTGTGGTACGGCGTGAGTAAAAGGCCCTCAACGAAATGAGACCAACAGGATTTCTCAACTCATTCTTCCAACAGGCAGGCCGACTCGGCAGCCAGATCCTATCTCGCGTGGCGGCCACAAACAAGTACAACATCACTTTCATCGGCCTAAAAGACCCTTCCGTCTACAAAAGCAAAGTGCCAGAAGGCATTCCCATCGTCCGGGTTGACCTGAAGGATCACAAACGCCTCGTCAAGACCCTGACTGGTGCCGATGCCGTGGTCGTATTCACGCAATTTGGCCCGGGGTCAGACCTCGACATCATCCAAATTGCGCTCATCAATGCGGCCATTGAAGCCAAGGTGAAGCTCTTCGTGCCATCAGAATGGGCCCCTGATACCGCGGGCGGAAATGGAGCGACACTGGAGAGAATTGGACCCAATACTCTTCCTCCTACCCCAGCTATTGCGGCGAAGAGAGTAGTGCACAACTACCTGATGTGCAGATCTGCTGAGGGCAAAATTGACTTTGTGAGTCTGCATGTTGGCAATTTGTTGTTGAGTAAGTGAGCCCGTCATCAGTCGTTAAAGCTCGTCCACTGATTGATCCATTCAGACATAAGCTCTTTCGCTCCCATGGATCTAAAGAAACGAACTGCTTTCCTCGGCGACGGTGGACACGGCCTTATCTCTGTATCCAGCCTTGATACACTCACCAAGGGACTCGACAGCCTTCTGACCAGATATCCTAAAGTCAAGAACAGCTTCTTCTATATCTGCGATGGCGAGACCACCCTTCAGCGTATCGTGAAAAGCTTCGAGGAAGCCTCAGAGTCCAGAGATCCATGGGAGATCACTTCATTCTCAATCGCCGAGAAAAAGAGGATGGCAGACGAGAATATGCGAAACGGCACCTTTACGTGGAAAGAGTTCGCGGAGGTTCTTACTATCCCGTTCACAGGGGGATTGACCGTTTGGCAGAATCCGGATAACGAGAGGCTTGGGCTGGAGCCGCCAAGTGACGAAAGGGCACAAAAGACCGTCGGCGAGTTCGTCCAGAGGTCCCTGGCAAGGGGATACATTATCTAGTACTACACTTCGATACAGAACGTAATTGACAACCGCCATAGAGCTGTGTTAAATGGCAGATTTGTCACAATTGTCCACTGCTGTTCACAAGCGACTTCGAGGTGGCCGTCTCTCCATCGAATGGACACTGCTCAGTCCGTGATCAAGATGGGTGGTCCACCATTGCCGTATTTGGAGAATTCGTATTGAACGGGTTTGATACCACGGTAACAGCCTCTGGGAATATGCGTAATTCTGAAGGACATCCTTCGTGTAGGATGGACCAGTAGACCGACAACATCGACTACGATTGCTTCTATCATTCACTCATCCGCTGTTTTCTATCACCCTTCTCCGCACTTACCGGCGACGATACCTTTTACGTCAAGCCACCAAGTGACCCTTTCCTGAACTCCGGACCTGATTGTAAAGTCCCCAGTTCTACCACTATGCTCCCCAGCGGTCTCGATTCCTAATTGCGTGATGGTTATTGAGGCTGATTTTGCCGCCTCCTTTGAAGGTCCTGGCAGGCCTAACGTAACAAATAGTCACCATCGGGTTCAGCTCACGTCTCTCCTTCATTCATTCGATACGAGCCCTGCCATGAAGACTTTACTGGCTCTCTCCCAGCCCAACGCTTCTCTGGACCTACGCACGCGACAGTCCGAGTGTGGAGTCAAAGCCAAGCTTGCATCGACTCTCATCTCAGGGCCAACCTCATGCCGCGGAAGTCCAACTGCAGCCCAATCAACGCAGGGTTTGGGATTGGGCATTTGCGAGAATTCCAGACCAAGGGTCCTAGTACTATAGCACATGGAGAGAAGCTAGTCATCGTGGCGTCCCTCTAGACTCTGCAACATAGCTCAATGATTGTTGATATCGCATCCTGCTTTTGAGTCCAACTTGCGGCTGAGAGACCGTCATTAGCCTCGGTCATCTAGCAGGCATAGGTGATAGCTGAGATTGCATGCAATGGATGGAATTGCGCCTTCCGATGGTGCCATGGTGTCATGAAGCGATATGCCGGATGTTCAATGGGGAGGCAACTCGTCGTAAAGGGGGGAGAGATCGAGATTTTAGTAGCCTCCAACAGAGCATGTAAGGACGGAACGGATAGCATCCAGCTGAATATCCTGGTGAAAACTTGGTAGTTCGCCTCTGATACGAGAGGAGGAGTGATCCTGAGACTGTTGCTTGGGCTTCAGCTTCTCCTCGCCTCTGGCCGCGGACTACGGCAAGGTGCGGGCAAAAGGTTGCCACTCGAGAGGCTAGGTTGACAGGATGCCGGTTATTGTTCTTGCGCCAGCAAATGATTCAATGTTCGGATAAGCCTCATAGAAGAGGACAGAGGAGCGGGAGGTTGGAGATGAAGTACATCCATGTACCTCACTTCCCGTCGCACCTGGGGGGTCAGTGTAGCCTACCGAGGCGGCGATATGGTCCAGCCCAGCTTATGGAACGAGTGATGCCATCGTATAATGGTCTGCTGTGAGAGCATCAGACGACTTCCGGTGTTCTTTTTCTGAGTAGGTCTCAGCAGTGGCGTCCCACCGCAACAGGAGTTGAGGGAGCAGACACGCAGCCCACCGTCTCTCCCATTCCACGGGCTCGGTCGACTAGGTATTCTGGGGCCATGCATAGCACCTATCCCGCATCCCACTCATTGGCTGACATATGCCAAAGGCAGCTAATCTCCTCAATCGCCCGTTGGCTCGGCGCTGGCCTTTGCTCAAGCTTCTCCCGCGGCCTGATAGATAGCCCACCCGCGTCTTGAAGGCGGCAACAACACTGGCGGCAAGCATCCGACAGCCATATGACTAATATCCAACGCCCAAGACGCAATAGATGACTGTTGAACCGTCACGACCTCTTCGCCGATGGCCCAGAACTATCTGTCCGTCGGCGATCAAAAAGGCCATGTCCTGTTGCTTGACGCCCCCCCTTGCTCTCAGCGCGTCGCCTGTTGCATGTAACTCGCAGAGCCTGCAGGCGGGATTCAGCAAGGCGGGCATAACGAGAGTACAAGGGAAGATTGCGCCATCTGCGCTATTACAGCGTATTTTTATGGAGGTGCTGGAAGTCGCTCGAACAGGGCGACCACCCGAGGCTCCATAACGGGAGACCCTTTTGCTTTTTCATCTCTGATTGGAGTTTTGTCTGTCTGTCATCAGGGCAGGTTCCGGGAACCCCATGTCGGCTGGAGCTGTGCAACGCGGATGGACGAGGTTCTGGATCCTTGTGATGAGAGCGCAAGAGAGCTGAAGCAGCGGCTGATGAGACCAACCATGCAGCTGGAGACGGACAGTCAGTCACAAGACAGACGATGTGTTCATCATGCCGTGGTGTAAGCTCATCAGTCAAGATGCTAGGGGGCTGATAGGTCCATGGCGGGCAGCGTGAAGCACTCGTTCTCCTAGAATATGAGCTGGAGAGCGGAGATGGCGGGATGAGAGGGATTTGCACACTGCCATCCGTCTTCATGCAATGTAATCCTGGTCACTAGCAGAACGACGCGGAACACGGAATAATACGCATACCCGGCGCCTGGTCGATTCCAGCAGCTGCTCTAGTGTCGTAGCTTATTTGAAATCGAGTTAGGCGGGCGATGGTCCGGATGGCTTGGCTAGATCTCTTGGGAACTTGACGAGAGCGCCATGTGCGACGGATAGGCACAAAGTTGTGGTGAGATGATGTACAAATATGCGCTCTACAGGCTGTGGTGATACACCGGGATCTCACTTAACTTAGCTGGAACTTTGGTTTCTGTCTTCATCTCAGCCGAAGCCTCTCAGAGCCAAAATCTTGAGGGTGAGAAAATCATCTCAGGCACATCGTGAGGGTGTCGGGTCGCCGGCAATGTGTCCAGATATTTGCCCCCAAAGAGGTGCGTCAGCCCGAGTGATGACATGGGAGACAGGGGTTGTAGCGCTGCAGGGCAATGCCGTAGCCGTACCGTGGAGTTGTGGAGTTTCTTTAGATGGTGATGTTCCATCTCGCCGTTTGTGTGATGAAGGCCTCGGTAATCACGAACATGAATTGGTCGGACGATGCTGGTAGATGGATCTAAAAGAGAGGAATGATTAGATCGCGCGATCAAGATTCGATATTATAAATCATCAACACTACCAACCCATCATTGAGGTGCCAGAGGAGCAAAGAGGGAAAAGTAAAGTATACCATTACTCCGTGCCTTTATTACCCAACGATATCAGTGGGCTTGGAGGCAGAGATTCATTCCACTGTTGACGCAATCCATCCACAACCTGGAGCCCCCAAGCCCACAGACAAGCGGCCCATCTCGCCAAGTACCTCTCCCGCCACACAACTACGCGGCCGTTACTTTCAAAGCCCCCAGTCATCTCTTCCCGCTAAAATCAGCAAGTCCCAGAAACTGAAGAGAGCAAAAAGGAACGAAAAGATGGGCCGTCCAACCCACACTAAGCCGTTCTTCCTACCCCCCTGGCGCCCTCTAGCTGCAAGCGAATACTTAGCCAGAAGCACGCAATCCGGTGGCTCTCTAGACAAAGAGGCAAACGCTCGAAAGCTTGCCAATCTGGAGCTTCTAGGGACCCGCGCACCCAATTTTGACGCCGTATTTTCCTTCTATTTTCCTCTTGACATTGGCCCTTGGAAAACATGGCGGCAACTAAAGTGCTTTGTGATAAGGGCAGTATTGCATGTACCTGTCTCTCATCTCATCGAAAAGGCAATGATCGAAGATGTACTCCATCGGTACCCGCTTAGGGGTCCACGGCCGGGGGGATACCTTGCGTGTACAACCAGCCGCGAATCATGACCTGGAGGAGCATCAAACAGGTTGCGTGGCTGATCCTACTCCGTCAAGCTAATGAGATGGAACCAGGACAAAGAGAAGAAGCACATGGCATGGATGCAATGTCGAGGGTGTACCTAGCTGTACATTACCTACATCCAAAACAGCAACAGGGACAAGGCTCGGAACCTCCCAATATTTCCCATTTGCAATGCTACCTCCATAAATAAAGTTGCCTTGCCATCTCCTCGACCCGCATCTACACGCCTCCTCTCTCCCTCTCTCTCTTCATGCTTTTGTTCTGTTCAATCGTGATTCTACAGCAGTAAGACCCATATCGTCTGCCATTTCCTCCAGCAGCAGGACACCTTGCCTCCTAATAGGGGTCGTCTCCAAGCTTCCTGGTGTTGCTTTTTGGGTAACACCACGGACAACGCCGTGCCGTGAGGAGCTAGACTGATTGAGTCGTTGAGGGTTGATATCAAGCTTTGGAAAAAGCGGCGGCATCCTCCTTGAACTCTGTTTCATTTTTACTTTACATTGCCTTTTCGTTTCTACTTGTTCATTGTTCTCTTCCTCTTCTTCTTCTCCTTCTCCCTCCTCACATTGTCACATCGCCGATATGCCTTCAGCAACCAAGGAACGGCTCGCCAAGACCTTTGGCTTCAAGTCAGAAGACCGCGACAGCGACATCCCGTCAATATCCAACGCAGACCCCTTTATCGAGCGGGAGCCCACCGTCGGCGAGTTCCTCGAAGAGATTCGACCCAGTCTACACGATGTCGGCCGCTACTTTTACAATCTGTTTCCGTTCATCCACTGGATCGGCAAATACAACTTTACGTGGTTCTTTGGTGACTTGATTGCGGGTGAGTAGTCTCGGTCACAAGCCGTTATATGATGCATTCTGACCAGTCATCCTGTAGGCATCACGGTTGGAGCAGTAGTTGTGCCTCAGAGCATGGCATATGCACAGCTTGCCCAGCTGCCCGTCGAATATGGCCTGTACTCTTCCTTTATGGGTGTCTTGATCTACTGGTTCTTTGCGACTTCCAAGGATATCACCATTGGCGTGAGTATCCCCTACAGTTAAACTTCAAATACCATGAAATGAATTCGGCACTGACAATCACAGCCCGTCGCCGTCATGTCTCAAGTCACCGGCGACGTCGTTCTCAGGGCGGCCGATCGCCTCCCCGATGTCCCCGGCCACGTCATTGCTTCGGCCCTGGCCATCATAACCGGTGCCATCATCTGCTTCCTGGGCCTTGCCCGCCTGGGCTGGGTCGTCGAGTTCATCCCGCTGCCGTCCATTTGCGCCTTCATGACGGGCTCGGCCATCAACATTGCCGCCGGCCAGGTGCCCAAGCTGATGGGCATCAAGGGCGTTAACACCCGCGACGCGCCGTACATGGTCATCATCAACACGCTCAAGGGCCTGCCAACGACCTCGATTGACGCGGCCCTGGGCCTGACTTCGCTGCTGATGCTGTACCTCGTCAGGGGCGTCTGCACGCACATGGCCAAGAAGCAGCCGCACCGGGCCAAGCTGTTCTTTTTCATCTCGACGCTACGAACGGCGTTTGTCATCTTGCTGTACACGGGCATCAGCGCGGGCATGACGATGCACAACAAGGCGCATCCGCGGATCAGCATTCTGGGCAAGGTCCCTCGGGGTATGTTCAACTGATCAACACCTTGTTCTTTTCTTCGAGTTTGTAACGACCTAACACACTACACAGGCTTTCAGCACGCGGGCGCCCCCGAAATCAACTCTTCCATCATCGAGGCCTTCCTCCCCGACCTCCCCGCCGCCGTGATCGTAATGCTGATCGAGCACATCTCCATCTCCAAGTCGTTTGGCCGCGTCAACAACTACATCATCGACCCGTCCCAGGAGCTCGTCGCCATTGGCATCACCAACCTGCTGGGCCCCTTCTTGGGTGCCTATCCCGCGACCGGATCCTTCTCCCGAACCGCCATCAAGTCCAAGGCCGGCGTGCGCACGCCCTTTGCCGGTGTCATCACGGCCATGGTCGTCCTGCTTGCCCTTTACGCTCTGACCGCCCTCTTCTTCTACATTCCCAACGCCGCGCTGGCAGCCGTAATCATCCACGCCGTCGGCGATGTCATTACTCCTCTGCCCGTCGTCTTCCAGTTCTGGCGCGTGTCGCCCCTCGAGGTCATCATCTTCCTGGCGGGTGTCCTGGTGACGGTCTTCTCCACGATCGAGAACGGCATCTACACCACCATCTGCATGTCGTTCGCCGTCGTCATCTTCCGCCTGTTCCTCAGCCGCGGCCGCTTCCTGGGTGTGGCACGCGTGCGCACCGTTCGCGCGACTAAGGGTTCAGACAAGGGAGGAGATGCCGAGGCAGTTGCCGAGCCGTCAGAGTACTCGGAGCGAACTGGCTTCTTGCCCCTGGGCCACGAGGACGGCTCCAACCCGAGAGTGACGGTGTCGAGCCCGTACCCCGGCATCTTCATCTACCGCTTCGCCGAGGGCTTCAACTACCCCAATGCCACGCGGTATCTCAACCACTTGACGGAGACGATTTTCAGGGAGACTCGACGGACTGATATCAACACGCTTGCCAAGCTTGGAGTAAGTGTCCTCCATAGAGCTGAACATTACCTATTTGTATGGGACTAACAATTTGAAAAGGATCGCCCCTGGAACGACCCCACGCCGCGCAACGCGAAGACCGAGGAGCACGACAGCCGACCCACGCTCAAGGCCATCATCTTAGACTTTTCCACCGTCAACATCGTCGACGTGACGGCAGCCCAAGCGCTGATTGACGTGCGCAACCAGCTGGACCGCTACGCCGCGCCGCATACCGTCGACTGGCACTTTGCCCACATCGAGAACCGCTGGACGAAGCGCGCCCTGGCCGCCGCCGGCTTCGGCTACCGCACCCCCCGCCACATCGCCGAGGACAACGGCGAGGGCGCGGGCCACTGGAAGACCATCTTCAGCATCGCGGACCTGGGCGGCTCGGACAGCGCGGCAGCGGCGGCAGCGGCGGAGGAGAAGGCCAGCCGGGCGGTGCAGTACGACGTGGAGCGGACCCACTCGGACGACATCTCCAAGGCATCCGACGAGAAGGACGTGCCGGCGCATCCCAGCAGCAGAAGATTGGTTGCCATCAGGGGGCTGAACCGGCCGTACTTTCACTTTGACCTGCAGGAGGCGGTTGAGTCTGCAATTGCGAATGCGGAACGATATAGGCAGGATGATGATTCTTCTTCATGATGGGATACTAGGCGTTTTCATGACACGATTTTACTGAGAGATGTTATTTGGAGCGTTTGTTTTTAATGATGTTGAAGGCATATACCAGTTTTCTATATATATACCTACCTCTGATAGTTGCTCCTGAAAAGTATCATTTACATAACACTTTGATACCACCGCTGCTGAGATGTTTGATCCCGCAGCACAAGAAGATATTCTGCTTAATCGACTCATGATCACATCTTTTACTGTGCATACTGTAGTTATATCATATATGTATCTCACGAAGCCTCGAGTCTGTTATAGCCGCGGCAATCCCAGCCGTAGTTCCGGGTAAGCAACGACAGATCTGGTAACAAAAGCCCAGCTGAGGCAAACGGGCCAATTCATGGCTTGCGCTGACAGCTCCTCACGTGGATCAGGGAGGCAAATTTTCGGGATATATAGATGGAAGAATGACCATCGGCCTCGTTTATAATATATGATACTGTATGCCCTGCTCACGCACGGCATCAGCTGGCACGCACATAATTCGGGGTTCCGTGTCAAGCATGATGCCACTCCGTCATAGCTTGTTTGACGAAGTAGCTGTACCAGCAACAGCCTACCGGAGGTGCGTAGAGGGCCGGTAGCGTGTCTTGGGGATGCCGGAGGCTCCAGTTTATAAGAAGGGTGGTTTTTCTTGATTAATTACGGGGCCGTGTGCAGTCTTTAACTGAGAAATATATTGTGATTTGCAATCTGATAGTCCGCGGCCACGTACTGTGCAAGACTTCTTCATCGAGATGGATGCATTAAACCTAATCAACCGAGTCTGAAGCCTTCGCTAGAAAAGAGAGAAGCGAGAAGAGGGAAGCGAAGCGTTATCAAGACAAGAATGTTTTGAATAATACGGCCTCATCTATCAATCATTGTCTCATCGCGTCTAACTAAAAGCAATCAAACCTGCATCAAACAAAGCTTAGCCCCATTTCTAATTCATCCTCACCGTCTGACAAAGCAGCATCAAACTGCTACTCAATCCGGGCAGCCCTGACGCCGGTGACGTAATGGCACGCTTTGGCGTGAATTGACGGCGATTTCTTCAGCAGCGATTGCTTCCATGCCTCCCTCGCCCAGCGCTAAGAAATATGCCGAAAAGGCGTAGAAAACAGACGCCATGCTTGATAAAGAGGGCGTGGCTTTTTGTTTTTCTTTTTTCCTCTTCTCTTTTATTTCCCTCTCCGTTGTTCGTTAAGGTTTGCCGCCCAGAACCGAAGGATCCGTCGTGCCGCCCGGAGGAAGAGAGAAGAGAACCTTGACACTGCCGGGTTGCGGAGAAGAGCTACTACAGAAAGAGAGGCACAGGCGGCAGATCAATTGTTATCACGGCGGCAATAATTTTTTTCTTTTGCTTGATTTGGTTCCTCTCATAGCCCGTCAATTCCCTCCGACTGCTACTCTTTGACTTGATTCCCCCTTTTGCTGGCAACCAATTGAGACGTGTGTGTGTTCTTTATCCCACGTCATCTTTTTCTGTTTATCCTCACGTTACATCTCATTTCATCTCATTTCATCTCATTTCATCCCAATCCTCTCTCGTCCAGACTTAGGCGTCGCTGCTTTGTTTTTGTCTGTCTGTTTTGCGTGTCCGAGTACTCTGACTAAGCAGAGCTGTGTGTCACTCAAATCAATCGCAGCCACCCGCTCAGGCCTGATACTGCACCGTCCTCTGCTTTCAGGTTCCTTCTCTCTGTTTGTATTCCTCGCGAGAGTCACACACGCAAATGGATTCCAACCGCGCTCGATCATCGCGATGGCGCTCTGCTTCGTCGCCGCGGCGAGACGATGACGAAGACGTCGACCCGCACACTGTCATTTCAGCGCCTCCGCCCGCAGCGGCAGCAGCAGCAGCAGCGTCACGCCCATCGACGGCGCCGACAACGTCTCCAGCTCCAGCAGGCAACACCAACAACAACAACTTGCAACCGCCGCCGCCGCGATACAGTTTCGCACGTCGCCTAGGATCGCTGTCCCGCCAGTCGCTCAATCCCGCAACGCCCGACGCGGTTGAGGACTCCGAGACGGAGTACTTCCCAGCCCTGGGCACCACGTCCAGCGCCGTCTCGCGCGCCTCGAGCATCCGCGGCCGCGCTCCCTCCACCGTAGGATCCGATGCGGGCCGTCCGACGTACGAGCGCACTCGCCAGCCTAGCATTCGCATCCGCCGTAGCTCCAGCGGCTCGCAGGCGCCCCCGATCGACTATGCGTCCGAGAGCAGCGACACCGACGGCGGGACGCGCTTCGGCATCCGGCCCCGGAGCATCTCGCAGCCCTCGCCTGCGGCTCAGTCCAATGACGGCAACGTTGCTCGACACTCGCGCCGCGTGCCCCAGCTGGCGCTGCCCCGGCTGACGGAGGAGGGATCACGCCCGACCATGGCCGAGCTCGGCGTTCCCATGTCGCCGGCGAGGTCTCTGCCCGATCACCGGCTGGACGATGACGAGCAACGCCGCCGCCTGTCAGCCGGCTCGGAGCCCGGCCGGCGGCTGACCAGGAAGAGGAAGCTTAGCAAGTTGCTGTGGCCCGGCTCCCTCAACCGCGGCTCCCCCGCTCCGCCCAGCGACACGGAGGCCGGTGGCAATGCCGCACAGGGACATGCACAGGGACGCCCCCAGCCGCAGTCGGACGAATACGGCGAGGGATTGGTCGACTGGCTAGATATCATTGGTAAGCTGCGTGTCTGAGTCTAGAACCACTGCCGGCATATGCTGACCATCTTTGTGTGACCAGATCCCGAGGTCCAGACCCTTTCGACCCTGACCAACGTGCAGAACTCGCTGTTCGTGCCTGATCTTGGCCCTTGGATAAACCGTCGCCCGACGTACGTGCTGTCACAGCGTGAGACTGGGCCGCTTTCTCGACTGGCCCGCCCTGCAGAGCGCGAGGAGGAGCGTCTGCCCGAGATACCCGACGAGGCCTCGGCGGTCCAGACCGGCGTCGAGCCCACGACCGAGGCCGAGGCTGAAGGTCCGACCACGCTGCGCAGGTCTGACACCATCACATCGAGGCTCACGGACTCGCACTACGCCGCGCTGCCGCACGGCTTTAGCCTCGAGGGTTGGACCGAGGAGGAGAAGATGGAGCTGGACGACCGCGTGCGCCACATGCTGCACTCGCGCCGGTCTCGCTTCAAGCGCACCATGAAGGGCTTCGGCCAGTACGTGCGGCGGCCCCTGGGCTTCTTTGTCACGCTGTATGCCACGCTCATCACCCTCTTCGGCCTGGCGTGGGTGCTGTTCCTCATCGGCTGGATCTACGTTGGCGACAAGCAAGTGTATACGATACACATCATCGACAGCGTGCTGGTCGCCCTGTTCGCCATCATGGGCGACGGCCTGGCCCCCTTTCGGGCCGTTGACACGTACCACATGGCCTTTGTCGTGCACTACTCGCGCAAGATTGCCAAGGCCAAGAAACAGAAGCAGAAGCTCAAGGACAAGGAAGCTGCTGTCATTGAGGGTGTCGGCGGCGACAGCGTCGAGCTCGCCCACTGCGCGTCTGGCGACCCCCTACGCGACAACGCCGCCCAGGTCGGCGCCGGTCTCGGCTCCAACCCCCAGAGCGCCGGTGTCTCGTTTGAGCGACTCGCCTCCAGCAGCAGCAATCTTCCGACGGGTACGCCGGCCCCAATGCCAGTCCCTGTCCCTGCACCCGCCCCCGAGCTCGAGCAGGCCATGGTGGACCACAACGCAGACGTCGAGGCGGCCAAGCTGGACATTGAGTACGACCAGGACTCGCCGCTCACGTTCAAGCAGTGGAAGCGCATGCGGCACCACCAGAAGAAGCTGGCCAAGTCGCACAGCTTCTACAAGCCCGACGAGACCTTTACGCACCATGCCTTCCCCCTGAGCTATCTCATCGCCATTGTCATCCTGCTCGACTGCCACTCGTGCCTGCAAATCTCCCTCGGTGCCACCACCTGGGGCATCGACTACCACCACCGGCCCTTTGCCATCACTACCGTCATCCTCTGTGTTAGCATAACGTGCAACATTACCGCGGGTCTCGTCATTACCATTGGCGACCGCAAGACGAGGAAGAAGGACGTATGGAAGCTGCTGACGCGTCAGGAGCTGACGGGCGATGCCATCAAGCACCTCGAGACGAAGCGCGCCAAGGAGCAGAGCCGGAGTCACGGGAGCAGTCAAAACAGCATCCAAGATGAGGTTCAGACGGATGCCGTAATAATCAAGGAGGACAACTGATGATACCCCCTAATTCCTCTTTTCTAATTATTCTACTTCTACATATATCTATCTTTATTCTACGTTTCTTCGCAACCCCCTTTTGATGTCCCTTTTTCGACGATACATTTCTCTGGCTCACTTCGTATATAAAACGAACATGTGGCGCCCAATCCAACCAGTTTACTACTACCTTAACCATGTTTGCTCCAACTTTTGCCTCCCTTGCCCCTCTCCCGCGGAGGCTGCATATTCCTACTCGGTCCAGGCCTTCGATACTATACGACATGCATATCACACAAAGAATACATGATCAAGGGGGCAAGCGGAAATAAGAGGAGGAAAAAAATTGGCCGACCCCGAAGGGAGGGGTGTGCCTTGGCGCTATAGCGATTGCAGGGGAGCGAGCTTCGGACAATGGCTCCCGAATCTTTAGACCTCGATCTGGACTCTCTTATGAGTCTAATTCGAGAAATGGTTTGTCGTCTTTACCTTTTTAATTAATGAGAGATGCTTTTTGCATGAATCTTGGCACGAAATTTACGTTGTACAGATGGCACACTGCATTGTTTTCCTCCAAGTGATTTGTCCGTCTTTACTGCTGTGCCGGTTGCTATGCAATAGCCGCTCCATATCCGAAGTCTGTCACATTTCAAAGTACGTGGCTGATGTCCGCGGTTATGCGGCTCTTTGGAGAAGACAATGAGCGGAAGAGAGGAATATGCTGATGAGGAACACAGAGGAGTGCCTAGATCGTAAAGTCCCGGATACGCCGGTATACGAAGCCAACGTCACATGTTTGCAACATCTCAGCCAGCTTCCTCTTCCCCCTTCCCTTCCCCTCTCCCTCCTTTCCCAGCAACAACTGTTTGCCGGCCTCTGGTGAGTTGGGGTAACCGTTACACTGGTCTGACAGCTGTCATTCTTTGTTTCCCATACAAACCTGGGCTTTGCTCTCTATTGGCTCCTAATCTTCCTTCATCCTCGTTCGTCGGCGGTTCTCTCACGCCGCCGTTTGTCGGCCTTGTGCTCGCGCCTTTTGTGTTGCTGTTGCCGGACGCCTTAGTCTGTGATGCTTTGGGCAGCAGATCTCTGTGCTGAGGCAGAGAGCGGGGACAGAGAGGTCTAGGCTCGGGGAGGGAGATCGATCGATCGAGATGGCTCTTGGTTTGTGTTTGTGTGCGGAGGTTGAGGATAAGAAGGGCTGTGCTGCGGTAAGGGTAGGTGGTTATTTGCCTTCTTCTATCTTTGGTGTAGTCTATAAGATTGTTGATGATCTTGGTCTTATTATAATAGGTATGTGATGGGATTCCTTCCTCTCTATCTCCCTCTCTTTCATGAGATATACACTTGATACTCTCCTGGATGCAGAGTGCTGTGAAGCATCAATCCAAGATGCCAGACACTATGATTTCCGACCTCCCCCTCCACACCATCCCTCCCGCCAGACCACACACCCACACCGTCATATTCCTCCACAGGAACAGGCACTTTGCCCGCGAGACCGTCAACCAGCTCCACGAAGCAACCGACCTCTCCTGGCGCTCCATCATCCAGAACTACGCCTCCACCAGATGGGTGTTCCCCCAGGCACCCACCGACGAGTCCATCATGCCGTCGCTCCTGTCGATCTCCACAGGGATACACCATGGTGTACAACGAGGGGAGCCGAGCTGGTGGAAAGAAGCCGTGGGTGAGGAAGATGAGGAGGAGGAGGAGGAGGGGAAGAGATTATGGGATATGATGCATGGGCTTGGGCAGAGGATCAAAGAGCTGCAGAAGCTCATACGGAAAGAGGTCGTCATGCTAGGAGGTCGCTGGGACAGGGTCATCTTCGGGGGAATCGGTCATGGAGCGGGCATGGCGCTGATGGCTCTCATCAATCTGGACGACACTTCTTCGCCAGGCCTTACAGACGACGACAGACCTCAGCCCCTGGGCAGCTTCATCGGGGTATCGGCTGAACTGCCCGCCTCCATCCCAACACTCATCTCGACGCCCCTCCTCACGCCCAACGAAGTTGCCCCCGAGGGAAACCAGGTTTTGCAGAAGACGCCCATGCTGCTGCAGCATTTTCACAACGGCGGCGTAAGTTACATGCAGAGGGGCAGGGACCTGCGCGACTATCTCCGACACAGCGCGGGCGTGGAACTCGTCTGCTGGAAGGAGTACATGAACGGGTGGCCGTATCTGAATTCGCCGACGGGGGTGGAGGACATGAAGACGTTTCTCAAGGAGAAGATGGATATGAGGACGAACTGGTGATGTCGGGGGAGCAAGATACTGGGACAAACAGAAAAAGGGAGACAAACTTGGAGCATGGTATAGGGTATTGATGGAGAAAGGTTTGAAGCGGTGTATACGATGTGGGCAATGATGGAGAACCGATCGGAGACTGAACCGAGATGATTGCTGTTTCTGATGTACGGATAGCAGGAGCATGCAGAATGATATGACGAATAGCATGACAGAATACTAAGTCGCTCATGATGGCGATTGATAGCAACGAGCAATCGTCCATATAAGCAGTATCGTCCACGGCCCATCGTTCGATGAAGCATTCGCTTTCTTTTTTCATCGCGAACAGCTTCTCGTATCCAGGATGATCAGGGCACTGTTGGCATCATACTCCTTGCAGGTTGCACTTGTGATACTAACGTGACGTGTTGCTCCTGTCGTGAAGCCACCCCAAGAAGGATGTGGCTTCTCCATCCTGAAGCAATCGATACAGATGGATCGAGTGAGGGAGCAACACATGGAGCAGCCAAGATCTGACACAAGCCCATAAACATACCGGCCTCCCCGTCTCAACGGGGAGTTGACTGCATTGTGCCTCTCATCCGTCGATATTTGATGCTTCAGCTGAACCGCCACATGCAAATGCCCTGTCGATCTTGAACATGGTCAGGCGGACTCTCATGCTCATTGGGTAGGCAAGGGCGGGTTGTATCCCACATAAGCTGGGGGGTAAGCCACGAGGAAGATCCCTGCTGGTGGAGGGCTGCATAACGTCAGGATTGAGGGTGTCGATTTCAAGGGATGAAGGCTTGGCGATGAAAGGAATCCTAAGAGGGGCGATGGGGGATGAACAGGATAAAAGTCTGTCCCAGTACTGTGGACCAAGTGCACCGATGACTTTATGACAGCCAGGACCATTTCACTTCGTCTTTGGGCTGTGCGATGATGCCATCTCCTCTCCTTGGCCTGAGTCCGATCTCATCCATCGAGAGGCTTCTAGGACATGAGATAAAACGACCAGTGGTATCCGCGGCTTGTGTTCATCTTCCGATAAGCACATTGTAACACCCGACATACATTTAAACCCGGCAATGCTGAGACACGCACCGCGGTGGCTGCCCATTTGGATACTATGGCGTTACGCCCAGTGACCTGTGAACATCGGTGCCTGGTTACTTGCATGACTGTGCCCACCATCGTCCACATGTTCAGCTCTGTTCAGCTACTTATCGACTTGCAGATATACGGCTGATCAGAGTACTAGTACACGAAAGTGAGCAATGTTGATAAGATGATGGCCAGTCTTGCCCTATTATAAATACACTTTGCAAGTCAAGGGTGAACGTGTATCTTGGGAGCTATGAATAGATACAGTTCATTTCATCCTTCGCTCTATATTTCGCCGGTTCATTACCTTCGGACCTCCCGTAATTTACACTATTACGTTGCTGAAGACATAGCCCTTGATATTCCTGCTCGTGACTGGTGTGTCGGTTCCTGTGCGACACCTCCATATTCCGTGTCTTATAAACTTCGCTCTTACCAAGTACCGAGGAGAACATATTCTCGTTTCGTCCTCTCAATGTTCCTCCCTGCTTCGTTTCCTTCATTGTCATTCTTTCTTCGCCGTCATCTGTCTCTCCTTGCCCTGATCATCTCCCAGTGCACCAGCCACTCGTGTAGCCTGTGCCCGTCCCTTCATTTGTTTCTTTCCTGTCATCGAACTATTCACCACTACCTGCTTTGTATACTTCCAGCTTTCTATTCTGTAGCTACCTCACCAACATGGATATCCCTCCACCCGTCGTCGTCGGCCTAGAAGGCCTCATCAAGCACTCCCTCCCCCGAATCACCCAAATCCGCAGCACCGCAGCCGCCATGACAAACATCACACGCTTGTCGCCCTTTTTGAAGCGCCTTCAGGTCAGCGTCCTGCTGCTAGGCACAATCTACCGCAAACTCTCGCAATACGACACAATGCCGGGGTCCGACATGTGTGTCGGCATCTGCCATGATAGCCTTGTACAGACGCAGGGCATGATCGAAGCAGTGTTGCGAAACGAAGACGACAATGTGTACAATGTCGGCACTGGGGAGTTGATCGAAAGGCTGCCTGACGAGATCAACTCGTTCATCTCTTCCGTGGAGCTTTTGAGGAGCACATACCATGAGTAAGTCATTCATTTGTTCGCTGTATTGATTATCAGTTATTTAAACACACGGAAATAGAGCACAGGCCGAGTCCATCCTCAAATCCATGCGGGAGCTCACCGAGTTGCGACGCGACTACTCGAAGCATCTGAAAGAGTGCAAACAGCTCAAAGCAGAGCAAGCGAAGCTTACCATCGCCGACGCGTCGAGTGAAGACGAACATGTGTCGAGCTCAGACAACGGAACGAGCCTCACCGAGCCGGAGGTGCCATCACCACTTGCTTCTCCGGGGGAAAAGCCTGTGGAGCACAAGGAGTCGCACATGGACGATCTGGCGCTTGGGGAAGCAGAGTCAATGCTGAGAAGAGACACGCAGGTTGAACCTGAACTAGACCGACCTCAGCATAAAGATGATGGGTGCTGACAGCGGTGGACAAGGAGTATCCGTGTCTCTTGGCTCAGTATACGCGGTGGAGTCAAGAGACAGGACCGACGAGGTCTCTAGAGGAAATATGACGATAACCCACCTGAGCAGTTTTCCATTAATATGTTACTCTAACCCTTGCTTTAGGTACTATGTAGTGAAGCCATGTCGGAATACCCACCAAGCAGCATGTCCACTTTCCCAGCAACATATACGTTTGCGACTTATTTGCGTCTCCGTCAATCATGTTACATAAGTGAAGACGAGTCACTGTCATTATACGGAAACAAACCATCATTTGCCGCAAACTCCATTGAAACGTGATCGTTATCATCCTGTCTCGTGCTCATGACATGAAAGGTCTCTTGTTCCAGTATCCTCCAATCACTTATGCCTCGTTCACAAGTCCTCGAGGCCCATCGCTTTCAAGCGCTCATCATGCTCACCATGACGCCTTCAACAATATCCACCGCAAGCAACCGAGCATCTCCTCGCTACCTAGACGTGTAAGCAGCGCGCCTCGCTGACCTCTCAGCTGTACGCTGCGCTTCGGCCTGAATGTCCCTCCAGTTGGCGGTATGCCGAAAGACCGGGCAGCCGCGTTCCATTTCTAGCCGCGCGCATTTATGGCAGACGGTGTTCAGTCTATAACAAAAGGCCTCGTGGACCATTTGCACGCCGCCTATGCAGGCTGGTACGCCTACCGCGGCGGCGTCAGGACATTGCTGACTGAACCTGACTTGAAAGCATCCGCACTGGTAAATGTATGTATCCTAGTTACACATTTCGGAGGCGGAGATGCGATGGAGGACTGGGTTCGTGTTGTTGTTGGAGTAGTTTCTTGAACGGTGAGAGGAATTGGTAACTGTTGAGAAAAGAGGAATGGGGGATGGAGAGCGGCCAAGAGAAGGGGGCTTAAGTAGACATGCTTCAGAAGTGAATCCAAGCTGGATTGACCCGGGCCATTACTTGCGCTACCGCATCTAACAAGGACAAACACTGGCCGCTGATCAAACTACGAGCACGAGATACTGCTGTGGCATTGATGACGCTTGGATTCACGTCCGTATACAGGTCATCTGGCACATCGAAAGTGGTCTGAATTGGTGAGCCCCTTGCTATCAAAAAGCTGAGGACCGCAAGTAATCGTTAGGGGACAGTGAAGCAATTGTAAGTTACCCAGAGTATGGTTTGCAATCTATAACATCTTATGCGTATGCTGCTCATCTTCACCACAGCTGCATGTCCTTCAAAAGCTGCATATGACTCTTGCCCCCGGTATGCCGCTTCTTCAGGGGCACCATCCACATAATCAGTATCCCTATGAAATGCGAATGCAGCCCCCGTTCCTCTTCAACATCCTCGACGGATCCGTCTCCACGAACCTCGCGCAATACAGCTTCAACACCTTCCACACCTCATACCCGTCCATCGTCAAACTCACCAAGTCGTTCATATGCGCCGAAATGTTAAACTTGATCAGCAGGCCCAGCATCTTGCCCTCGCGCACCTCCTCCCGCGTCTTCTCGGCGTTGTGCCAGCAGCTCACGTGCACCGCCCGCGGCGTCTCTTCCAGCACCGTCACGTCGAAGCCCGAGAGCTCGGCGATGGCCATCATGGCGCTCGACCAGGGCGCCCAGTTCTCCGGTCCGATGAGCTTGAGGTCGTCGGGGAGGCGCGTGATGTCTAGGGCCTTAAGGGACGGGGCGCGAGACGACGTCTGGAGGCTGTCGGAGACCTTGAAGTAGGCGATTTGGGCGTAGTTGGGGGCGCCACGCTGGAGCTTGAGGGGAACTTTGAGGGGTGGCTTCATCGGAGAGGACTTGATGATGGGGATTTTCGACCTGTTGCGTGCGTCAGTGAGGTGTTGAAGTATGTAAGTGGATATATAAATTCCCTTGATGCTGTCCCTTACCTTGGCGATACGGCCTTGGTGGAGCTCGTTGGCGTTGCAGTCTCCATGATGCTATTCCCAATCTCTCCCACTTGATGCTTCTGAATCCAGCAAGAACCCATCTACATGATTCCATCAGAAGCAGATATATCAGCATACCTCATAGCCCGTCCCCACCACCTCGCTGGCATTGGGCAGCTGGGCATCGACTCGCCATCCGCCACGTCTCACTCCGAACATGTACCAACACAATCGATATCATACCCATCCTCGGCCTGCTCGCTCTTAAGCTGCAATCAAAACCATCTCACGAGACGACAAACTCATGCTCATGAATGATTCCGTTCCTGTGTCTGTTGATCCCACATCTTCCCGATTCGTTACATGTATGTAATGAACGAGCTCGGGCTTTTCATTGTCCGACCGGGAATCGGACTCGCTACTCCGCGGGGTCCAGAGGTCTTCGATGGGGCCGGTACGGTATCCGACTGGACGGCGGATCGGGCAGCCTTACAAATGATGAGCTCTGCATGTTAGCACTAGCCTTCTTACCTATGGATCTCTAATACTAATCAATCCCGTATAGTAGCAATGGTGCTGAAGGGTATATATAGGTAGGGAAAACTATGGATGCCAATATGGGATCATTCAACTCACTCTCTCAACGTCTAACCCGCCGCCATTCGAAATGGCGGCAATTTACATGTATACACAAGACCAGCTCGCCCGCTACCTAGACCACATATCCTATCCGCGCTCCAAGCATCCCCGGGATGAACTCCAGCTCCTCACCGAGCTTCACGCTCATCACCTTGCGCGAGTCCCCTTTGACTCGATCGGTCTGCACTACTCTCCTCACCGGACGCTGTCCATCGACCCAGATGACCTATTCGAAAAGGTCGTAGAGAGGAGCAAAGGCGGGTACTGCATGGAAATGAACACTTTCTTCGGCGACATGCTTCGAGTCTTGGGTTTCACCGTCCTCAGCATTGGCGCAAGAGTCAAGAATGGAGCTCGATTCGGAGGGTTGTAAGTTCGCTACTCATCTCTCTCGAACACATAAACATCCACCTATCTGGAATTCGAAAAGAGTAATAGTAGCATGTGGAAATCGTGCAAAAAGCTCACACAACCCAGGACTCACTGCGCCAACATCGTCACCATCAACCAGACTCGCTACCTCGTCGACGTCGCCTTCGGCAGCTACGGCATCTTCCACCCCGTGCCCCTAACCCCGGGCCTCGAATTCGACAACATTGCCCCCCGTCGAGGGAAACTCGAGTTCCGGCCCCTCGCGCAGTCCACCTCCCCCTCCACGCAGTCCGTATGGGTGTATTCCTCGCAGGACGACCCTTCAGCGGAATGGATCGAGAGGTACAGTTTCACGGACATGGAGTTCTTTCGCGAGGACTATTTCGTCGGCAATTACTACTGCAGCACGATCCGCTCTTCGATTTTCGTCAACCAGGTTTTTGCGCTGAGGGGCATCCTGAACGACAAGGGAGATGGACTCAGCGGCGTTCTGACATTGGTCCAGGGGGAAGTGAGAAGACGGGTTGAAGGCGTGTCGGGGATGGAAGTGATTGAGAGGATGGAAAATGAGGAGGACAGAGTTAGGGCGCTGGAGAAGTGGTTCATGATACCCTTGACCAAGAGGGAAGCGCGAGCCATCCAGAAGATGCCGACTGAGCTTACGCCTCGCAAGAGTGCCGTTTCATAGACTAGAAAGACATTACATACATCTCGGTTGCCATGAACCCCAAATAGATATTAATCAATCCATTTTCGCAAGTCTAGCACATGTGTAGGTATCCTGTTACACCTCACCAGCCTCAACAACCCTCCAGACCTCGTCCCCGACATTGACCTCCCCTCCAACCTTCAACTCAGTCTCCCCCCTCAGCACCTCCTCGCACGGCATCTTCCTCCTCTCATCCCCCAGCCTCACCCTCCTCCTCCACCCTAACCCATCGTCCCTCCACTCCCACCTCTCAGCAACAACATCACCCTCCCCAGCCCCATCCCGCACAAGCACCTGCGCCCATTCCCCCAGCCTCACAAACATCCCCTTCTTCCCCTTTGCTTCATCCTCCATCAAAAGCACGACACAAAGCGCCTTATTCCCACCATCTGTCGCTTTCGGCGGCGGATCGAACCACATCTCTTCATAGTCCGTATCTTTTCCAGAATCAGGGTTCTTCATCCTGCCTTTTTCGAGGGTACTCAGTCCATCCGGCTGAGCATACATATATCCCTCATCAGGGGGCGCTTCCAAAGCACGAGAATCAATCCAGTGCACCCATTTTGAATGAGAGTGTCCGTCTGCTAGCACAGTCGAGGAGGAAGTCCCCGCTATTGCCCAATCTAGACGACTCAAGGGCAGAACTTCTACAAGATATGTAAGTAGTGAACCATCACCGGTCACATATCGATCATTTCTTTCTCCTTGGGGGTAGAATTACGCTCAGTGTCAGGCAGGACATCACTGCCATCTTCCAACAAGACTCGTATGTCAACGAATCTCCGCTCGGGAGACGTCAGAACGAGGGTGGACGTCGGTTCGCTCGCCTCGTCCGGCAGCCATCGAATAAACTTTCGGATTGAGATGCTGGCCATGGTGACCTCACTTGATCAGAAATGGAACAAGGAATTTGGTACCTTCGATTGTGTACTCTCCCAAGGTGAAACTACGCTGACAAAAATAAAAGAAAGTGTAGAGATGCAGCCGCTCGCTATTTTAAAAAGCTGGAGAAGCGAGTCGTCTGCGGGGTGACAAGCTTGTGGAGCACAAGGCGTCCGACGTTCGATCTCGACAGCACTAGTATCTCCGAGATCAGTGTCGCAACCCTTTAATAACAGCTTAGTTTGCTTCTGAGGCGCAGGAACCAACTCTAATTCACCAGATGCGGAGATTTGGGAGAAGCTGAGAATTTGGGGATGAAACCATCGTGTGCTCTCATCACTGAGTACGCGGCATCTGATGGGTAGACAAGGTATCGGTCATCTTGAGCAGCCACTCACGACAAAAGGCAGCCTGCTTCGCAAGTACAGGAAAACGGACATCACGCGAATAGAGACTCAAAACTCGTCATGCCCGACCCATAGGGTTCCTTTACGGGCGACTTTGTTGGATTGATGTGTATCTCATCACGGCGATTAAATATGCTCCTTACTTTGACCACTCACATCCGAGCGCAGATAGTGGCGGGGTATCTTCATCTTCTCTTCTACCTCAAGTGACTCATCCTCTGCTCATTGCTCATTCAAAACTCACACATGTTGTCTCGTACATGGCACAAACCATCCACACTATTCGCACAAGAGAAAAAACAGAGATAAATTCTTTAACCAGACGCAGGAGGTCGGGTGAAGTGTGAGAGCTGGGTGGTGACGACCAGACCGGCGACGGAGGCCGAGGTCAGCGTCGAGAAAACGCCCGAAATGAGCGCAGACAGAGCAAGTCGAGAGACGTCACCGCCACGCGAAGGGGCCAGCTGGCTGAGGATACCGATCTGGATACCCAGGGAGCCAATGTTGCCGAAACCGCAAAGGGCGTAGGTGGCAATGAGCTGGGAGCGCGGAGACATGTCCTCGTAGTAGGGGTCGGTGGCCATGGCATTGAAGGCATTGTACTCGTTCTGAAGGAGCAAAGAGTTATTATCACATCACAAGCAAAGGCAGACCAATCGTGATTATTACGAATTAAGGAGACACTTACGGTGATGACCTTCTCGGCAATGAGCTTGGCAACCCGGAGGAGATCGCCGTCGCGAGGAACACCGAGCAAGAAGGCGACCGGGTAGAAGACGTACGACAGGATGGTCTGGAGAGTCAGGGTAGGGTGGTTGATGTTGATGTAGTGGCCCCACCAGGTGAGGAGGCCGTTGATGAGACCGACAGCACCGAGAATGCAGAGCAGCGAGGCGATGATGGTGCCACCAATCTTGATGCCGAGCCAGGCACCGTTGGCGAAGGCGTGCAGGGCGTTTTCAGCCTTGTGCTCGTCGTCGTCGGGGATGACGACTCGGCCGGCGGTGAGCGTCTCCTCAGTCTCGGGGTACCGAAGCTTGGAGATGGCCAGCGAAGCGGGGATGGACATGATGCAAGACGACACGAGAGCCTCGGCATTGAGACCGAGACCAATGTAGCCGACAAGGACGGAACCCGAGATGGTGGCGAAACCGCAGGTCAGGACCTGGTGAAGCTCGGCATTGGTCATGTGGGGAACGAAGGGACGGACCAGCATAGCAGACTCGCCCTGGCCGATGAAGGGCGTGGCGGCAGCGACGACGGCCTCGGCACCAGAGGCGTTGAGAGCCCAGAAGACGAAGATGGCCACCTTCTTGATGAACCACTGGATGAAGCCAATGAAGTACAGGACCTGCACAAGGGAGATGAAGAAGATGATGGCAGGGATAACGCCGAAGAAGAACCAGGGGAGCGCGGCCACGTCTTCGGTGGTCAGGAAGGCAACACCATCGTGAGCAAAGCCAAGCAGGTCGCCAGCGCGGTCCGCAATGAACTTGAAGATGTCGTAACCAACGCCAGTTCGCAGGACAAAGAGACCGATGATGTATTGGCCCAACATGCCACCAATGACGGTGCGCCAGTTGACGTGCTTGCGGCTGTTGCTGGTGATCCAGAAGCCAAAGAGGATGACGAGCATGCCGAACAAGCTGACGGCTCGGTTCTCGCGTGTGTTGTCAGCGCTCTCCTCAGAGACGAAGGAGCCAACCAGGACAGTCGCGAGGGCCACGGCGGCACCAGCAGGGGTGCGTGCCTTGGGGGGGATGCGGGCATAGACGACGAGGGCGGTGCGCTGCCACACCCACTTGATGGCGTTGGAGACGTAGCGGATGGGCACGTGGAAGAAGAAGAGGCGGATGGAGATGGCCAGCCACAGGAGGAAGGGAATGACCCAGTTCTTGTCGTGGCGATGCAGAATCAGCGACGCAATCCACCAGCCGGTGAAGAGCAGGAAGATGAAGATGTGGACAAAGGCGCGGTAGTGGCGGTAGGCGATGCCAAAGCGCCAGCGGCGCTGCGAGTCGGCCTCGTCCGAGTCGATGCCGGTGCGCACAATGTCCGTCTGGCCAATCTTTTCGTGGTCGCTGTACTCGGGCGAGGGGATGTGGTGCTTCTCGTCGTGGGTGTGGTCCTGCACTGGCACCAGGTCCGGGTCCAGGTTGGTACCATTGGTGTAGACGACATCGTCGTGGCCAGCGGCATCGACACGGGACGAGTGGTGCTTGTGGTGGTGCTGATGCTGGTGCGCGGGCTCCAGGGCCGGATCCGGGTTGTGGTGAATGCCGTCAACGGCATCCTGCTGGGGCGCAGAGTCGGCCATGGTGGCGATAACAAAAGCGACTGTCTGTCTAGACTCTGGCTGTCGTCTTCTGTGCCTGTCTCGAAGACTTGTCGAGTCGTTGACGACTTGACGTTTTCTCTTCTTCTCCCCCGGTTGTGACTGGACCGCTTCCACGTACGGACTCAAGCTTGTCCGTCCGTCTGACGCTTCACAAGCTGAGCTGATGTAGCCTTGGGTTGAGCAAGGCTATCACGGTCTGTTGAAGCTGATCTGGACTCGGACCAAAAGTGTCACGGTCAATCAGTCAGCCAGCCAATCAGACAGAGAGCGTGGAAGAAATGGGTTGGAAGAAGTAAGAGCAGGTTAGCAAGGACGCTGAACCTGGGAGGAAGCCCTAAGGAGCGGACGAAGGACGGCGTGACGTTCGAACCCGAGAATCCTGGGGAGAAAAAAGAAAGCATCGCCGGATTCGTGGGTCGAGGCTGGCGTTTTTGTACTCGGGCGATCGCCAGCGCCGCCCGACCGGGTCATGCGCGCTCTTACTCGTACAAGCAGGAGCATGGATGCTGGTACAGCACTTGTCGAGCAGCAGCAGTGGCAGCAACGGTACCGAGAGCCCACACGCGCAGCGGCAACGCCGTTTCGCTGAGGATGGACCAGACCAGCATCATTCAGGTTGTTGACGAGGAAAAAAAGAATGTGTGGAGAAGCCCTGGCCTTGGGCCTTATCCACGGCATGGGTCCGGCTAGCGCTGCCTAGGCCTCTTCTGGGCCCTTTTGGGGGGCTGTTGGAGGCTCTTGGGGCGTGTTCCAGGGGGTGCCAGCGCCTGGAGAGCCGAGGGTCCAGCCCAAAGCGGCAGCGCTGCTCCGAGAAAAAGCGCGCTTGCAAAGTGCCCTAGGCCGTAGATTTGGCGGCACGCCACCGCACAGGGCAGGGCATGAATGTACTGGGCAGGACACCCCACACGGCTCGTCGCTGTGCGCACTGTGCGATACCTCTTGCCGTGGATGAATGCCTGTCATGAAGCATCTGATATCAACACACACTCGATGCAACGCTGGAGAGCTAGACTAAGGCATCAATTGAAGTCGTCGTAACGCAGAGAATAGAATGTGTCAGACTGGGATCCGCATTTCAGCAGCGTTCTCTCACTTTACATATCAGAATGGTGCGTGCCTGGCGGTATCAAAGCTCAACGTGACCGACATGGAAGACAGCGTTCGCCTATCGATAGCGTGTCGGTACATCTTCCCGGCACGTTCCACACCCGTGCTCGCAAGTCTCTCCCCGCAATCCCTCAACGGCAATCTGTGCACGGTACGCAAATCAGACAATCCTCACTGTAGCACCACCGCCGGGACCTTTTCCACCGGCCAGAGGGTACTTCTGCTCTTGCTAGTCCCGTCACCGAAGCATCGACACTAACAGGATTCGAGAAGGAAAAATTCAGTCTATCAATCATTCGATCGGACAGCCAATCGCCAGTTGTTCGTTGCCAATGTTATCGCCGAAGAATGCAAGAAGCTGGTACTCGAACTTGATTGCCATCATCTGCAAGTCTTCTCTTCTTCCGTCTCCCGGACCAAGTGAGCTACGACAACAGCCACCATCTCCCCAAGCTCAGCCATCTCCATCATCTGCATACCTTGCGATATGAGAGACGCTTCGGAGACCGCAAGAGGAGCTGCCCCTTCATCTTTATCAGTGGTGTGCCCTACGATACACCCTACGATCCATCCAGACGCACAAGTGAGTCTCTAGAAACTGGCTTCTCTTCGGCCCCATCAACCCCTTGCCGTGCCTCGCTCCAGGCCAGTCCAAAGCGACGCCCCGTTTTCTCCGCTAATCTGTCATGTCATGGGCTTCTGGCTCGGGCTTGCAGACAAATGCTATCTTGTACGATTAAATGCACGCGATATCGCCTTGTCAGCTTCTCCCCCAGTCAGCACGAGATAAGGCTTCGCGGTCTGGTCTGGTAGCGATAAGGATCCCTCCCCAAGTCCACGGACATCGACACACATTCGTCCAGATCCTGGATAGAGTCATGCTGGGATCGGTGGCGTCCTTGAAAGTCGTTGCCCGTTGCGGAAGGTTCGCACAGCAGCCACCGAGGGCCTCCCGTCTAGCCAACGAGACGTCTCGGCCGGCTCTGCTGGTGGCGCTGCGATCCGTCCTCTAGTTGGCCAGCCGAGTCGCTGGAGGGGAGGGGCTCTGAATCTCCGGGGGTGCACGAGCTGACAAGCCGATAAGAGAAAGGCCGTGATGCAGAAGTGCAGTGCCAAGCATGCACGCCAAACACCAACAGCAGCCGCTCGCACATGGGAGAGACCAAAGCCCGGCGAGGCCTGTCTAGCTCGTCAGGCCCGTGATAAGGCTCGGCTCGCGTAGCAACTGCGAGCTGTGAAGAAAGGGACCTTTTGCCAGCAGCCATCATACAACATCTGTGGCGTCAGTCTCGATTCAACTGCCCAGCTTTTGCCCCTGGCTCGTCAATCAGCCGTCCAACGACGATGTTGGCCTGGATATTACGTACTACAAGCGGCGTGAACAATCGATGATGCACACCCCAGAGGCTATCCGGTGCTATCTTCCCAGCTCACTCCGCTGTCTCGTGTTCCGGAGGCCCAGGCTGGGCCGCCCATCTGATCCATGGGATCCCAGCCCGTCCAATACGGAACATAGCATCCAGTGTTGTCAATTGGGTAGATGCGAGCAAGCATCGCAGAGACACTAGCTAACTTCACTCACAACCACCTCGGCCAGCTCCGGCGGACTCGACTGTCTGACGGCAAGCCAACAGCTTTCGGGGCTCTGATTGAGGTATCCTGATAGCAGTAGGATTCAATTCCTTTAGGTTGGAGGTGGCGTTTCCTAGTCCATGGGTCAAGCCAAGGACGGACAGCCCCGTGAGTTGTATGTGTATGTCAATTCAGCCTCCTAATAGGTGTCTCACAGGTATGACAGACAACTCGGGAGGCGTCAGAGGAAGGGGAGGAAACGCTTGCTACTTTGAAAGCTTCTCGGATGTCTGGGGGAACCGAGCCTTCGAGCCAACTCGTGCTTGTCATCATACATGAGAGACGGCATGCACAAGTACAGTGATCGGTGATCACTCTGTGCCGGGGACCGAGCAACGTCTGCGACAATGAAGCCATCGCCACCGATCCATCACCAACAACACCACGATACAATGATACCCTCATCATGCACGCCCAAGGACGCCCTCCCACTGGCGCCGCATAAAGGTCAATATCATACATACCGGCAACCCGCAATAATGTGGGGGCGACACAATGCTGCGCTCTCCGGATTTTCACACAGACACGCGACCACGATGATTTCAAAACGGACCGGTTCTGGCCCATATTGCTCGGCTTCCAACCCCAGCAATCAGTCGCCCGTTCTCCACTCACACTCCTACTCAGCAATCAATGGATCAAGCACTCACGAACCTAACGCACAATCAGCTGGACTCCCTGGCACAGGCGAAGCAAAAACGAGTCCGACCCCAGCGGTGAACCTGCGCGCACCACTTCCAGCAAGAGAGTTTTTGCATTCCGTTGTGTGCAAGCTAAATAGGGGCCTCTCGCTCAACACCAACGGCACGGCATCTCGCAAAGCAGACCTGAATCAGTTCGTTGGCAAATACAATCGTGACACGAGATTGCCGGCTCTTGCTACCCGCTTCGAGCCGCATCTGCCCATACCGCAAATTTCGAACCAATGCCTTTTCTTTCTCATCTTCATCAAAATAAGCAACCTCCTCCACTTCCACCTTTCATTTCATTTACCGATTTGATCCCACAATATCGTCGCCACCTTTGACCGCCGGCCCCATACTTCTCCAGCTTGACCACGAGGTGAACCTCTTCGAACAAAAGAAGCTTACGCCCTACGGCCTTGCCTCGTGGCAAGCCACCCGGAGACTATTTCTGCTGCGCAACGCTACGCCGTAGCACAGAGCCGTTCGCTTTCGGCCGGGTTGCTTTCAAGGCTTGCGCCTCTTGTTCGTCGGCAGCTCAATCTCTTCTCGGTAAGAATCTCCTGACATTGGGGAATCTAGTCCGTCAATCCGCTGGAGTCTTCACCCAAAAGGGCCAAGCCAGCTCCGCGCTTCAGATACAATTACGTTACCGCTTCCAGCCCCGGACTCCGGTATTTGCTAATCATTACCTACCAACCCCATCATCAAGTTCCCCAAACGCTGCCATTGATTCCTATCCAGGGGGGAAAGACAGCTTGGAAATTCCTAGCATGGAGCATGACTAGCAGTCATGGAAAGAAATCCAAGGGGCACCAAAGTGAGCGGGGTGGGGATGAAATCCGGCCTTCTCTCAAAGCCAGACGGCTCACTATGCTCTAGCCTCGTGTCTTTCGGCCTCCTCCGTCCGGGCCTCCTCCACCCCCGCAAATATCGCCAGGGCCATCGGCGGCGTCCGATGTAACGGCTCTGTCTCCCCCAGAGTTTCCAAACCATTCTGTCGGATCCTCGAGCGAGGGGAGAAGCTGGGGAAACTGGGGAGAATGGAGATGCCTGGGGAAAACATGGGGTACGAGCTTCATTATACGCGAATGACTTTCCCTAGCTGCGTCATGTTGCCCGGTCCCATGTTGTCTGCGTCTGAGCATCGTCACCACGAGGCAATCGACGAGCATCGTCATCACGGTCATCAATCGCCCTCCGCGCGGACAAGTACCCGTACATGGCGTTCCGGGCACTTAAACACCAGCCCTGGCCCATCAATCCCAACACCAAATCTTGGTCATCCCCACCCGCAATTACGCCTCTTGTCTACGGAGTATCCTAGCCATGATCTCCTTTGGACATACGCCACGGCCAAGGAAGAGCTGCAACTTCAGCCAAGGGCGCCGTGCCTTGCCGAACGAACCAAGGGCGTGCGTGCGCTATCATGGCCCTGCGTTTACTTTCCGCGGACTATTCGTTCGGTCTCCCCTAACGAGAGAACAGGCCTCTTCCTAGCAAGCTCATCAACACAGCTCGAGCTCTAACCAACAAAGGCGACGAAGTGCGCAGTGTCCTTTATTCTGACACTTGAAAATACCCCATCCCATCGGCACTGCCCGAAGGACGAGCTCTCGTTACCGGCCGGACGTTGAACAAACCCGGCTCAAGCGATCCATTCGAGATGTCAATTCCAAGTGCAATCAGCTGAGCTCCGGTGGCTAGTCTAAATGAGACTTGTAGACCTCGTACGGAAGCAATCTATCGGATGCTTCGGCAGAGGAAGAATTGAATGGTAGGTCCCAAAGAATGCTCCATGCCTTGCGATCCCAGCCGTACGTAGTAGAAACTCGTGGCTCTCGTGACTGGAAGCTGATGAGGGCTTCATCCAACTTTCTGCATGGGGGACATCTGTTCCGTCATCCACAATAACGATTGCCAGTGAACTCTAAAGACATAGTAGACAGAATGACTTTTGAGACACCCTTAGTATCACAGCTGAAGCGGAGCAGTCAAATCTTCGACAATAACCCCCTAACACTGGCAATACGATTCATCGATTGCTTCACGAAAGCTGTCAAGTTTACAGTTGTGCTAAGCAACATTCGCAACTCCATCCGTGACGGGGAACTATTACACTCTCAGTCTTCGAAGGATTCATGCTTCATAGTCGAGAGATACTACGCCATGCTTCCTTATCATTTCAACTTCATAGCCTCAAAGGAAATCACAACTCTCTGCGGAACAATACTAGGAAGCAAGTAACAAGCTGTGACTATGCATAATTCATTCAATCGTGAAAACCAAGTCCAACCCTTTATCTCCCTCCTTTTCAGCCTCCCTTTTCGACTTTCAATGCTATCACATAACAAATACTACTAAAACAATGCAAGAATGCACCAATCATCGTTCACCTCCCCTGAACCTCCGATTGAACTCTTCAACAGCCACACCAAGCATCTTGTAAAGGAAGGTCCTCTCACTGCCCTCTCCCACGGGGATAAACGGCCCATTCGCTCCATCTCTCAATGACAGGCTGATGCCCGTACGCTCCTTTGCAATCGTTTGCACATCCTTCAGGGGCACGTCCCATTCACTAGTCAGTCGCCGTGATCGAATCAACAGGATGCGTGCAAAGGTGACCATGACGACCATGTCCTCCTTGGGCAGCTCGAGATGGCCAATGTACTGCTCGTCAAAGTATCGCCCATTGTCCACCTGCTTCAGCCAGTACTGCCCAAGGGCTTCTCTGGGATTGTAAGGCCGCACAATGCCATCATTGGGCACAAAGCGAGGGTATCGGGCGCGATCCAGCTCAGCTCCGTCAAAGACTGTTGTCGTGTTGCGGATGCCCTCGCTGACGTTGCTGGCCATGTCCAGGATGCCTACTGCCGGCTTGGTTGCCAGACCCAGCACACCCTTGCCGACACCCTTGAAGAAGCCCAGAGCACCTCCCTGCTCGGCGCCTTCGAGAGGCTTGAGTGCCAGACCGCCGACGCCAGACGCTACACTGGTGAACAGACTGTTGGCACCAGCCGCCACACCGTACAGGGCGTGTTTCGGTCGGTTCCTCGCCCTGGTGATACGTCGCCGGTCTTGGAATTGCTTGTCCATGGACGCCGCGGCGAGACCCTTGCTAAGGCTGCCGGTGAACTTGGAGAAGCTGTCGGAGAATCCGAAGACAGTCTTCTTGGCGAAAGACGCGGCACCCTTTGCAATGCCCATGCCGAATTCCTCTGGCCGATCGGAGAGGATCAGGCCCTGGTACGGCTCGTAAAATATGTCGTTGACGCCGGACGAGATGTTGTTGAACAGCCCCACGGGATTGCCCAGGAAATCGGCAGATCCCAGGATCTTGTGGATCTGGTACATGACCTCTTGGCTGTAGTGGTTGGAGATGTTCTGGATTAGGACCTGCGTCGATACTCGAACATTTTCGAGTATCAGGGCATTGAACCGCACCGGTGCATCATTGACGTTTCCGATGGCCATCGTCATCACGTTCAGGAAGAACATGAGCGGGTTGTGGGTTGACGTCTTGTCCTCCGCGTTGATACGCTCTGTCCGCATGAAGCTGAGGTCTATCTGCATCGGCTGGATGTTGAGAACCTCAAAGTAGATGTCTTGCCCAGACTCTTCATGAGTCGGTTCCGGAATATCCAGATCCTCGTCGCAAAGTTTGCCCTCCTCATCTACCGAGCTCCAGCTTGCGCCGGGAACGTTCGAAAACTCCAGCACAGCAAACACAAAGTCTTCATCGAGGTCAACCGTCATCTGCTGCAGCAGGATGCTTGCATATTTGATGTACAACACACCGTACGAGTCATCCTTCACTCGACTGACCATGGCGTGTAGCGAGGGGTGAGCTTCGATTTCTTGCGCCTTTTGCGGCACCACACTCGGATAGAGGACCATGGGAAACAGTCCTCCATACAGCTGGTTGTCAATCTGTATCCATTTGATGGCCAACGATACCGTCTGGACCACTGGCGAGTCGAGGAAGCGCAGCTGCACATCCCGGAACGTGACGTATGCAAGCTCTTTCAGCTGAGCGTTGATGAAGGAAATGCCAATACCGGATAACTTGAGCTGGGCGACAAATTTCGCATCCGTGTCTTGGTTTTTGACCTCGAAAGCTTCTGGTCCAGTGTTTGTTCTGGACAGGGTTTTCTGCCTGTACAGACTCTGGCTCGGGCGGAAATTGCTCAGGATAAGAGTCTGCGTGGGACCATCCGCGGCAACATTGATGTCGATAATCTTCTGCGTGCCGTTGGGGCTCGTGAACTTCATGGGGAACTGGTTGCCAATCTCCGCCAGCTTGACGTGCCGCTCCTTGCCAGCCGTCGCAATGACCACCTCGCGGAACTTAGCAGCTGGGAAGTCCCATGCGTACGGCATGATGCTTCTAGGTGGCAGACGGTATCGGATAGGCTTCCAGCCGCTTCGGTCCTCCACATCGTCCTCTTCGACGTTGGGGTTCGCCTGGTAGAAGGTGAACTCGGTGTCGCTCTCGTTCCGCATGGAGAACGGCCAGTTCTTGGTCTCGAAGCTGAAGTGCAAGAAAATGGTCGAGTCCTCGAGAAGGATCTCCACCCGGATGAGGCGTTGACGCTGGCCCGCCTTGGCAATCTTGACATGAGTCGTTCCTATGTCCGCAATGTTGAAGGGAGAAGTCCACTGGTTGTTCATCCCAGGGAAGCAAAGGCACAGCTGCTTGACCGCAGAGTTCTGCATGAAATGAAGCGGCTGTAGCGCGCCAGGCTCCAGTGTCATGTAGCCCGACGAGCTGGATTCCCGAATGAGAATCTCTTCATCGAGCTTGTTCTTGAGCACAAAGCGCGGGGCGAGCGTCACGACCTTGGTCATCTTGTACTTTCCATCTCCGGATTTGATGGTGATGCCCAGGTGAATCTCTTTGTTTCTGTTGGAGCTCGAGGTGAGAACCACCTCGGACGTGCTGCCAATCGCATCAAAACTCTGAGGCTTGCTCCATTCGGAATCCGCCACCTTGAGCAGAGCTCGGTTGCGATTGTCGTCATTGCCAAACGAAAACATGAATGGCAGCGCCTTTGGTCGGTTGCTATTCGAGGTATCTATGAGGGGGAACTGGCCAGCCGCCGACTTCGCTTGCTGAAGGAAGCTCTTGGCCCTGACCGTGAGATCCAACCCCGTCTTGTTGAGGATGACGTACGGGCTATACACCGTAACTTTGAAGGCACCACCGCTGTTGGGAACCTTGTGGTAGTGGAGGCTGAGGTGGAGAGAAAGGCCTTGATCATCCTTGACTACGATGCGAGACTCCTTGCGGAAATCCTCGTTTGTACCAGAGTTGATGATCGCAAAGTCGCTGGGCTTGAAGACGGTGTCTTGCATGTCAATGTTGAGCAGGAGCAGATGGGAGAGCTCAACAACATGAACGGGGCTGACACCGCCCTTGCGAAGGAAGTTCGACCAGTCCTTCTTTGTGTTCTTGTCGTAGATTCTGTATTTGAAATCATACGGGAGCAGATTTTCCAGCGTAACTGGCGCAGACAGCTTGATCTTCATGTACGGATAAATCCTAGAGAGAAAATGTCAGTTATTGTCGCTCTACGTGTACTAACGAAAAACACGGGGAGCATAGACGAAAGAATGCGCTCACCTCGTTATCGGATTGACGTTGTTGAACGATGCATGTGCCTGGAAGTAAAAGGGGTCATCGCCATCTCCCTTGCAAACCAGCTGCCTTGTCGGGCGCTTCAGCAAGTCCTTCCACCAAAGCTGCTCTGCACTCCACTGGTAGCCAAAGCCGCTGTCTGGCCTCACAAGTACCCTCTTCTCATACACAGCTCCAACCGGCGCAGGCCGAGACTCCCCGGGGGCAATCTTCTCAATCTTGAGCAAATGGCCCTCCTGTGCATCGTAGATACCGAGCTCAACGGGGATTTGCGTCGCGTTCTCGACGACAAGCGGGGATCGAAGAGTGACATATTTGACGTTGTCTGCACCCAAGCTCACTTCCACACAGAGTTTATGCAAGACATTGTCAGTCTTGGGTCGAAGGCTGTACAAGAACTCGCCCTCGCGGTTCAACCGGACATTCTTGATGGGATCAAACCCACTCGCCTCGAGTTTGATGCCTACGTCGGTCGGCTGCGTCTCCGCAAGGATACTCTCACGCATCTTTTCCCAATGCTCAAAGCTCCAGGGAGCTTCCTGGCCATCTTCGAGATGCACTGTGAGTGGTTCCGAGCTGGTAGGGCTCCTGGATTCGATAATGGCATTGAAACCAGTGTAGTTTCGGATTCTGTATGGAGCTTCCACGCCTCGGGGCTTGTCGAGTACATTCTCAGTGGTCGTCAAGAAGTCGAAGGACTTGGAAGCAAGCGCGATCGTTGCCGTTGTGATTGTGATATCAAACGTCTTCTTCGACACCACATCGACAGAGAGAAGGCCGGAAACCGGGTCCTTGGCCACTCCAAGGCCAACTTGCCAGGGCTCCAACAGGGGCTCCCAGCTCGATTTGGAAAAGTTGTACACGTTGGAATACATGTCAACAGCCGCCTCGGCTTTCAAATTCGACGTCCAATTTTCGGCAACCGCTGTGAAGCTCTTAATTCCAATGTCGAGGATTGGCAGTTCATGGAGGTCGCCAATCAGTACGATGCGGACGCCATCTATGGTAGCAGACACATTTTCGTTCCTTGGGGGTCCAGAGGGTTTCTGAGTAGTTGCCACCACCCTCGAACTTGCTGAAGTGTCGATTGTCTTCGTCCTATGGCTGCTCTTCGCGGTTGTCGAAGCACCACCACGCCCGCTGGACGCCCTGTGCCTGGTCTTCGATCGCAGCTGTTTTGCCTTTTGGTCGGCAGCCGATTCTTTTGGCCCCTTCGGCTCAGCTCCAGATAACTCTCCAGCTCTTCCAATGATCTGAAGCGCAAGCAGGATGTCTCTTAGTGAGAGCCTCAGAATGAGTGGCTCAATCTCGATATTGATGTCGGTCGAGTTTGGCTGTGGGGTATTCATGCTCATTTGAATTGAGAAATCGTCAATGATCCTCAGTCGAGAAGTCTCAAACTTGTCCATCCTGCATAAGAACATGCCAATCTGCGAAATCTGAAACGTGAGGGCATGTTGCTGGGAGAGAAGAACCTGGCGGATTCCAAGGACGATTGCTTCTGAGCTGGAGCTGAGCGGATTGGCGATCAAGATGACCTGAGCATCCACGAGGTTGACTCGGAAAGAGATGTTCATAGGGGTTGCGGCCGGCTGCTGTTGTTGGGTCTCCAGCGAGGCATCTGCTGCAGAGATACTAGGCCGTGGAGAGCTGATGGATGGCCGCTGCGAGTAAGAAACTTGCATCGATTCCGTGTCCGATTCCTCGGGAGAACTCAGAATGCTCTCGGTATCCAGCGGACTGGCTTCCTCCACTGTCAACCCTTCGACGGCAAATTTCTGGATAGCGAAAAGATAATCCAGAGCAAAAATGACGCGAGGGCTGTCAATAGTAGCCATAGCAATGACGTTGCGTTCTTTGCCGCCAGACATTGTCACGCTGGCCATTAGCTGCTGCGCTTCTTTGTTGGAAGATGTCATGATTCGGCGATACTTGTTTGTCTCCCTGGGGCGGCTGTCGTAGATCGTAAACGAGCGAACCAGGACCTCGGCTTCTACTGAGCCGTCAGACATCATCCTCGTCTTGACTCGTGTATCGTCAAGAGAAAAGCGCGAGAGACTGCAGGCGGCCACATCATTAACTGGGCCGTCCTCGGGGGCCATGATGAGCTCGAGGCCTACGGTATTCACGTTAAAGACGAAATCCAGCTTGGTCCACGCGTTAGAAAGCGAGCCAAGTTCGGGGCCAAGACTAGTCAACGGTTGCTCATTGCCACTGGATTCATCGTCCGAAGGCGCAGCTTTAGCACGCTCCAGAGTCTGGTCATCAACTGACCGTTCGGCATCCGCGTTCGCATCGCCATCTCCGGCGAAGGCAGCGGGGACTGATCTCGAAATCTCCATTAAGAATTTGAGTTGGTGCTGAGTCAAGTGAAGCTTGATGTCGGACACGGTTCCTTCGATCTCAGTCTCCGGTCGCTTCGCGCCGTCGGTATGTTCAGCATGGGTAATGTGGAATCCAAGGTCGACGTGGTCGATCATCTCCAACTCTTCGGATTTGTTACCAGCATAATGAAAGTCCGAGGTGAGACGAATATTCCGGATTCCTGCAGAGACCTTCATCGCGACGGCTGCACTGTTGCTGTCATCGAGAGGGACGAACTTGTTCTGTGCATAGATCTCACCAAGGTAAGCTGTGATGAGATCGCGCTGGGGCCGGCCAGGGGTCACGGCCCGCGGAAAGACGACGATGGGCGTATTGACGACGACATCAAACTTGATTTTGCTGGGGCTCTGTTGGATTTGGTTGGCTCTGTTCAGAGCGACTTGGCGTGCAGCGTTGTACAGTGCCTGCATCTTTCCAAATTTGACTAAGAAATCGATGATTTTGCGGAACGGTTCCTCCACAAAGTTGACCTTCACGGATCCTGCACGAAGGAATATCGAGCTGTCATATCCAGGGTACGCCTGGGGGTTCTCAGGGTCGAAGGTTTCATAGCGGAAGTCAGCAAGGTCGTCGCCTTGGATGGTCACAAGCTTCCGAAGATGTGATTCCTCTGAAACGCCCAAGTTTACATCGTCGATAAGAGACAGGTCGCCGAGTTTGGCGGAAATGCGCATCGTCTGACCCCTAAGGAATATGCCGGCATCACCCTGGTTGAAAGAAAGTGTTGCCAGTTTGATGCCGTCGTTGTTTAGAATGAGCCGAATACTCTTCAATTCAACCTTGACGCGGATTGAGCCAGCGGCATTTACGTTCTGCTTCGGCTCCTGTATAACGACGCCCTCAACTGCGACATCATCGTCAGCAACATCGTCGATTTGAGCGGGACTCGCCTGACCCGACTGCCCGTCGCCGTTATTGTTTGTAAAGGTGACGAGGATAAAGTCGAGCAGTGTGAGTAGAGTCTTTCGAGTGACCACTAGGTTAATGGTAGATATGGTGGTGGTTATGTTGGTTTCGACTCCCTCGTACACAGGCATGAACTCAGGTGACTGGCGATTCACCCTGACGAACTTGACGTGAACAAGGCTTCTTCCAGCTTGGAGGTCATCTCGGTCTCCGGACGACACAATCGACTTGAACTCGGCAGGGGGATTGTCCACAAAGTCATCCACGGTGACTGACCCAAGGGACACCTCGGCTGCCATGTCATAGAGTCGAGTGTAGAAAGAGAGATCAAAGCGTTCCGCAACCAGCTCCACGAGAAGAACATCGGGCGCCGACCGATTCGGGTCGCTTCGATAGAGCGAGCCCTTCAGAGTGTCCACCTTGAAGTTGAACTCGAAACTGCGCTGCTGCATCTTGACCTGGTCGCCATGATTTCCGTCTTCCGCATCCTCGAAATCATCGTCGTCGTCATCAATGTCCTCCAAGATGATGGCGGTGGAAGACTGGAGGAATGGGAAGGCGGACTGTCGGCGGTCGCGCGTCGTCTTGAGCGCCGACCGGCTGGAAGCATTGCTGAGGAGTCGCGGTCGCGAGGAATGGCGTGAAGAAGGCCTTTCTTGAGCAGCCGCAGGAGTCGTTGCCGTTTGCTCGTCCTGGTGATTAAACCTTGGTATGGCGACGTCGATAATCTGCATCAGATTCTTGTACTTGGCATCCGATACAGTGGCATGCAACATGGGCAAGTGGCCAGAGACCTTGAACTTGGTGAGATTAGGTGCCTTGGGCAGAATTGACATTTCCACCACGAAATCGACATTGATCTCCTCCACTACATGGAGCCGAGATCCGCCAGATTTCGTGGTGAGCTGAGCCTTGGTTTCCTCAATCGAGGGCCCAATCAGGACTTGAGTCGAGGTGAACTTGACGATGAACCTGTCGTACATGGCAGACTCTAGGCGCTTGAAGTCCTCTTCGCTGTAGGACTGGCGCTGCTTCGATTGGATCTCCTTCAATGTCTCTTCATCTACCAGCTGGCTGTTCACATGCATGTGACCTGCGTCCACAACGAGACAAGTGGATTGCTTGCTGGTGATGCTGACGGGGACAATAATAAGCGGTGCCTGCAGATCCAGCTCGGCGTTGATCGTCTTGTGCTCTTCGAGCGCAAACTCCAAGCCTACCCGCGTCTGTTCTCGGATGCCCTCGACGGTGGCACCGGCAGTCTCCATCAGAGCTGCGATAGACTCCATGTGCCTCTCAGGAGGCCGGAAAAAGTCGACAACTCCAACGACGAAGTTGGGGTTCCAAACAACCTCGAGAGGCTTCAGCTTACCGACGACGGCAATGTCTCCTTCGCGTTCGAGAGGGTTCTGCTCAATCTCAAACTCGAAGAATGGCTCTTCGTCGGTGGTCTCCAGCTCCTCGAGGGAGATTGGCTTTCGTGTCTGGGCATCCTTGACTCGAACAATCTCCGGATACAGAGAGTCGGGGGTTGTTCCATCATTGACGCGCAGGCCGCCAAGGCTGACACTAGCCAGCACCGAATCTTTCCGCTGCAGAGCCTTGGCTTTGAAAACGTCGAAGTGCAGGCTCAGGAGGTCCATGGAGTTGTGGTGCGGGCTCTTCTTGAGGGTGAAGCTGCCGGCGCCGAGCGCCGCCTCGATGCACATGTTGACGGCCTCGCGGGGAACGTCCACGGATTCCGCGAGCGCAGTCTTTTCGTCCCAATCAATCATCTCGTAGAGCTCCTTTCGCTGCTCTTCCGTCATCTGCGTGTTTTCTTCGTTTTCCTGGATGGTTCCTGTCGGCTTGGAACCCCACATCCACGCAACCCAGCCTTGCTGCTGCGGTTGTTGAGGCTGTCTGCTGAGGGCGGCAGCATTCTCCTTCTTCAGCTGGTTCCGGGCCAACGATCGCCAAAATCTCAGGTCCTCGTAGCTCAGTTTGAACTCAAGCTTGTCGAGGTCGCTGGCTTCGTCGGGCTCGAGCTGCAGCCCTTGCTTCTTCTTCTTGAAGAGGTCGATGTACCGCCTGCGGTCATCACGACGCTCTCTGAAGTAGTCCCATGACCACCTGCGATTCCTGTCGTGAATCTTACTCAGGATGGCGTTTCCTGCAAACTGCAGCCAGGCGCGCGGATCCTCTTTCGGAGTGACTCCCTTGGGCTTGAGCCCTTTGTACTCTTGATGGCGAATGAAGTAGTGGAAAAGGTCGACCATCATCAGGGCATCGCGATACTGGTCGTCATCCAGCACAACACCAATCTCGTCGAAGAGGAGCGTGGCCTTGAACTTGGGCGCATGAATGTCGCCAGACTTGTCCAGCTCAATCTTTGCCTGCCCGCTGACGGGCCTCAAAATGAACTGATTGCTCGAGTCAGGATCGTGGATATTTTCAAGCATGCTCCTAAACCTGTCAACCATTTCGTCGTGAGACATCGTTTCTTGGGAGGCATTGGGAGCTTCGCGGCCACTACTGAAAAGCTCCGAATCCGTGTTCCAGTACACAGCCAACGAGCCCAAGGTCGCGAGCTTGTGTGTGACGGTCGACGACTCCTGGACGAAGGTGGGCGTCCAGTGACCATCGGCACTGACGGCGCTGAACTCCTCGAGCGTGACGCCCAGAGCGAAGGGGTGGCCCGGGGCAGAGATGGAGTCTTCGTAGCGGATGTGGATGTTCTTGACGGTGATTTGCAGATTGTCGGTGATCTTGGTGGCCAGGCTCTGGGCGAAGCTCTGGTTCTTCTTCTGCTCCTCGGGGCTCATGCCGGCCTTGTTCCGTTCCTTGATCAGCTCGGCGCTCTCCAGCTTCTCCATCTTTAGCCTCTGCTGCCTGCGCTTTTCCTCCTCCTCGTCGTATTCAGCCTCTTCCCTGGGACTCGCGAGCAGGTAGACATCTTGAATGAAGACCTTGACGGGAGCGCCGCGGATGTTGGACCAGGGAATGACCAGCGTGAGCTCGCCAAGGTGGCCCTCGATGACGTTGATGGGCAGCTTGAGCTGGTCGAGGGCTTCCCGGCGCAGCTCGAGATTGCGGAGCTTAACGTCGCCCGACCAGATGCCAACCTTGAGCTGCGTGGGATCGAAGTTCTTGACGTACATGCCCAGGAAGCGATTGAGCAGGCCGGCGACGAGTCCTTCCAACATGTTTGCGGTTGTGGTGCCGTAACCCGGGCTGGGGGAAACGGAGGTTGGAGAGAGTCTGTCGGTCGAGGATCTATCGGCGGGACATTGGCGGGATCTGGGCTGTGCACAAGCAGTGCTCGCCGGCCGAGGGTCGCGATCAGCTGTTTCTCTGTTCCAGCGGTTCGAGAGCCAAGGAGAAAGTGATCTCTAGGGTTAGGAATTGAATGGCTGTCGAAGTGGTGAAAATCACGGCTCGAGGTGGGGAGATTGGGCGCGAACTGGGGTTTCAATGGTTGGCTGGAGCTGCGAACCAGTGCGGAGTGCGTCGCTGCGTGGCAGCCCGACTGAGGAGGGGCAGGGCGGAAGAAGTATCAAACCTCGAGGTGATGGCAGGTGGACGGCGATTCGTGTGACTTCTGTGGTTGATGCCGCTGCTGTGGATTTGGTGTGAAGTGGTGATGAGGAGTCTTCGGGCCAGGGCAGAGAGAGACAGATACGAGAGGGTAGAGGTAAGGTAAGGCAAGGTAAACACCAAGAGGTGGGCAGTTACTCAGCTCCACGGCAGGATCAACCTATCCATCACGATGATCGCAGCAGCTGCAGCGCCCTCGAGCTCACCTACAGGCCCGCTACAGCGCTGCAAGGCTGCCACCCTCAGCGCTCGGCCTGCTAAGCAGCCCCTGCAACCCATAGCGGCGGCTGCAAGTGGAAGTGCCTGGCCAAGAGCAAATCAGGCTCAATGACGGAATGGGATGACGTAAGGGACTGCCCCACCATCGCGACCTGGGCCAAGTTCCAATCGAAGTGCTGTCCAAGTGCCTCAAGTTGAATCGCAGCTTTGGCGTGAACAACTCGAGAACAAGGGCAAGCAAAGCAGCTAACGGTTTATCGTACAAGTACTCCATAGAGTAGCCCTTGATTGAGTAGTTCTCTTCCTGTCCGGAGAGACGCTGCAGCCGGTACCTGGATGTCCTGTATCTCATACTTCGTACTGTGCTGTCCGATCCAATTTCTGTGTAAGCCGGACAGCAGGTGGCTGATTTCCTGTTTTGGCCACAAAGCTGTCCAGAGTCCGGGGCAAACCGCCATCTAACCTGCACAAGTGCTGGCTTATGCGCGCAACAGGTGCATCAGTTGGGCGTTGGTTTGCCATGCAAGAGATCAGATGGAATGGGGACTCGCTTAGAGGCTCGATGCTACCAGGGGGAAGCCGTTACTCGCATAGCCCTGTGAGGGTAACCTTCGTATAGAGAGGCAGCAATCACAAGTAAGGTAGGACATAGGATATAAGATATCATTACACGAAAACACAGCATCACCATCACTACAATCCCCATAGCATCTCCATCTCTGTCCCAAAAGCCCCGTTTCTGATACGTCTTCTCCAACTAAAATCTCCATATCAACTTTGTCCGCTAAATCCAAACACAGCCACTCAAACCGACTCCTCGCAGCCTCTCCCGAGTCCCGTCCCACGCTTCAATGCGCGTGGCCATTACGTCATTGGCCATCGTCTTCAAAGGATGTCATCATAGCATCACTGCCTCTGAGCTCCCGCGATGATCGCACCCATTATTATGTGATACCCAACTGTTTTATCGTGGGTTTTGCAGTAAATTGCATGATAGAGCTACTGAAGCTATCCCATAACTATGAATCCGAATAGCCGTGCCGAGCTGGAGCACCACAGAAACCGGTCGCATTCTCCATATTACACGTAACCGACAAAAGGAAGCTTGAGGGCACTCATTTAGTGGGATGTAGCTTCACTTTCTCCCAACTTGTACCACTGCAGTTCGACTCTCTCACCTTTTCCATCACCAAAGTAATACTGAAATTCGAGATCGCAAAGCAACCATGTTCAGGTCTTCGCTCCTTCGAGCTTCGGAGAGGGCATTTGGCGCGAGACTCGCCGGCCTCAAACCGCCATCACCAATCCGACAGCCATTGTACCGAATAGACGCGACGAGAAATGCTATTCGCTTCACCAGCTCTTCCAATGGCCCTCCAAAACCGCCGAGCGACAAAGACAAGGACAGTCCAGCCGTTCGGAAGCTCGAACCCAGACCAGACGTTTCCACAACTAGTAGCGTTCGAAGTGTCCTGGAGCCTGAGGGGGACACCACAAAAGACACTCACAACATGAACTCGAGTCTGCAGCAGGATGTCGTACGTACAAGCGAAAGCCACTTATCTGTCGTTCGCTGGGCTAAAGAAAACTTCACAGGATATGGTCAAGGATACCTTCCGCCTGGACACAGTCCCTCGAGAATCTCACATCCTCGGTCTTACTGGAACACTGCCGTATCTCGCTACCTCTCTTTCGACCGTTTTTCTGGCCGTCAATCTGAACACCGAGATCCCCTCGGGTAACAAGTTCTACAATACCATCTTCCTAGAACACGGAACGGCGCAGTACCTCCTCGACCTGATCGAGCCATTACAGCTCGGCTACGGCGCCGTCATTATTTCTTTCCTCGGAGCCATTCACTGGGTATGACAGACATGCCATGACCTCTGCGATTCGACTATGCTAACCTTCTGCAGGGCCTCGAGTACGCAGAGAAGAAGCCCCAGCACGACCGCACCCGCTTCCGCTACGGCATCGGCCTCGCCGCCTCCGTCGCCGCCTGGCCCACGCTCCTCATGCCCATCGAGTACGCCCTGACGGCCCAATTCGGCGCCTTCGTCGCCCTCTACTACGCCGATGCCAAGGCCACGCGCTTGGGCTGGGCGCCGACATGGTACGCAAAGTACCGCTTCCTGCTGACCGCCATGGTCGGCCTCGCCATCTTCATCTCGCTCGTCGGACGGGCCAAGATCACGCAGAAGGGGGCCCTGAGAAAGGAGAGCATGGAGGCGAAGTTGACTCAGCCGGGACTGGCAGATACCCACACGAACTGGAAGAAGATAGAGGACGAGGAGAAGGAGAGAGTTCGAAAGGAGAAGGAACAGAAGGCCAAGGAAGAGGAAGAGGCGAAGAAGAAGCAGAAGACGCAGAAGAAGGGAGGCAAGGATGACGCCGCTAAGGGCAAGAAGAATGATGAGGATGGGGAGGGCAAGGACAAGAAGAAGGATGAGAAGGAGGATGACAACAATGAGGAGGGTCAGGAGGGTCAGGAAGAAGGGAAAGATGACGGAGATGAGGGCTCAGACAAGGAGAAGAAGGACGAGAAAGAGGACGACTCCCAAGACGGCGAAAAGGGCGAAGCCAAGGAGGGCGACAAGCCCAAAGATGACAAGCCTAAAGATGACAAGACCAAAGATGACAAGTCTGGCCAAGACAAGAAAAAGTCTGACTAAGAGGGGAAGACATGTCAACAAGGAGAGAAGGGAGCGTCAATATCATATAATGTATGCATAGCCATTAGTTAGCCTCATGTATCTTATTGCAACACGTCCGTCGCAAACATATGGCAGTGCGGAAATAAAAACTGAGTCATCAACTGAAGACCAGTACAAGAACTAATCACAACTGAGCACGTCTGGTATTAGTAGGCAGTAAGAAAACTAAGTAAGGGGTAACTGCCCAGACAAAGGTCATCACCCATTTTCATCCCATAGGCGTAAGTAGTATGTAAGTTAGCTTCCATTCCACCTTCAGTTGAGCCATCCCCTTATAAAAGCGGTTCCCAAACTCATATAATAACTCGACTTCCAACGGCGGTTATATCTGCGGTAATACCTTCTCTCTCTCATTCTACCAACCAATCTTTGTCAACATAAAAGCGGAAGAGGGGACAAGGGGGGTATGGGTGTAATTCCAACGCCTAAAAATGCACACAAGACCTCGTCAGGTCAAGCCACGTAGCAAGAGCTGATAGAGATGCTGTCCGGTTCACCAAAATCGTAGGCCATCGTAGACGTATAGAGAAGCTCGGACATTATGCTTTGGTAATCGTACTCGTCAATTCGTTACTTCTTCCCCCTCTAAGGTCTGGCAAATGCTTGCTTGGCCTTTTACCCTCGTTAGTACAGAGATCGAGGCATTAGGGAGGTTCACGGAGTAATACTCCATACCTTCATCTGTTCAATTCGGGCTTTCAACTGGCTTGTCACCTCAGCTGCTCGCCTCCAGCTCTCGGCTCCGTTGGAGCCCGACTGCGGCATTGACGACACGGGGCGCTCTCTGGCCGACGTCATTGTTGAATCGCTGCCGTCGTCATGCGCCGCAATGTTCCTAAATCCTCGGGCAGGCGATCCACGCCCAGAGGAGCCAGTGCTGCCTGCATAACGCAGCTCCGGGCTGAACTTGTTTCGCGGATAGGGAGCATCGCCGTTCTCCCTCTCTTCGGACATACTGCTGGCAAAGCTCATCCTATTACGTGCGCTTGGGGCAGCCATATGGTCTCGGTACATGGGCGCGTCCTCGAACGTCGGCGATGTGATGCCTGTGATAAGTGATCGCATGTCAGCGCGAATCTCAAGACATACGAAACGGGACTCTTTCAACTTACCAGCAGAGGCGTTCAGGCTTTCAGCACGGCTAAGCGCCTTCTTGAGGCGATCCAGCTCACGCCGTAGTCTTTCGTTGGTTTGCTCTGCAGCCTCTGCATCACTCCGAGCCCGGACCAGTTGAGTCTCCTTGGCCTTGATACTCAACACATCCCGGGTGTGGTCCTCGATGAGACTGGCATTCTGGTTCTTGAGCTCTTGGATTTCCGACGTAAACTTGCTGCGCTCCTGCCGCAAGTCATCGATATGTCGAGTCAGGCGATCATTGGCAGTACGAAGCTCTTCCAGCTCGGCCCTCTCGATGGCAGTAAGGCCACTTGAAGGAGGAGGGGATTCCGAGGGCATCTGCACCGGAGCCGAAACGGGTTTGGCCAGGGAGCGCCCTGTCAGGCCACGCGAGGGCGCCGCCGCCTTTGGCTGTGGTGTTGGTGGCAGAGGGTCCTCCTCCGGCATGATTGGGCCGGACCGGCGAGGCGACGAAGCCCCGGAAGAAGCACCCACGGTCCGCTTTTGAGGAGCCTTGAGTCCACCAGTCTTGGGTAGACCCAGCTTGCTTCCTGCAACCTTGGTCGCGGGAGGTGCCTCGGCCGGTGCAGCAGCCGCCGGTCTCTTGACACCCGCCGCTGGCTTCTTGGCTCCGACGACCTTCTTTGGCGCCGCCGCTGGCGCTGGCTTCGGGACGGGCTTGGGCTTCTCCTTGGCCTTGACCTCGGCCGTCTCGAAGAACTCTTTGATCTTGGTCTTTCGAATGTCGTCCAGGCCCTCCAGGTTGGGCGTCATGGCACGCTCGCCAATGATCTTCATGATGGTTCCCAGAATCTCGGCACCGCCATCTCGCAAGGCCGGGCTCGATTCCGACAGCAGCTTCTTTCCAGCCTCGCATATCTGCGCAATCTCGGGCTTGGTGGGAACCTCGCGCGTGGTCCGCAGACAGCGAATGAGAAATTTCATGGTACCCTCCTTGACCTGTGGGTTTTTGTTGCCGAGGAAAGCAAAGATGTCCTCAAGACAGTCGGATAACGACGTCGCCTCAAAGGTGGCATCAAGGGCTGCGCCCAAGGCGTCAGCAACCGTAGCTTTCTTCTCTTTTAGTCGTTCCATAATGGGCTGCATGACGGTAGCACGATGCTTGCCAAACGCTTGCCGCAGACCCTTTGCCAGCACTTCGATGCACTGGGCCGCCTGGGTCACAACAGCAACGTTGGCATCCTTCATGCACTTGGCGAGACCCCGGGTGATTTCGTTGAAGTCGCCATCCTTGATACGAGGAACGTTAAGCACTGCATACAGCCCTTCGACAGCCTCTTTACGATCTTTCCACTTGGACGAGGCGAGAAGCTCGCTGAAATTGGGCGGCACCTTCTTCAGCACATCTTCGGGCTCGGCCAAGGCGAAGGCGTCGATTTCTGCCGGCTCGTCCGCCTCTTCCTCTTCACCCTCTTCGCCGTCCTCACCGCCGCCGCCGCCGGACTCGGCTTGCTCTTGCTGGCTACGCAGCAACCGCTCTTGTTTCGGAGTGCCCTCGGCCTTGACCTTTTCGAACTGCGCCTCCAGATCTGTCTGCTGTGTAGGTTTCAAGTCTCCCCAGAACATGGGCTTCATGGCCTCGCGCAGCCACCTGTAGAGCTCCACCGCAAGACCAGTGGCTTCCGCACGCACATTTTTATCAGCAGCGCCAAAAGCCTTGGGCAGGGCCTTGAGGATCGGCTTTGGGTCGACAATCTTGCAGCCGTAGTTGTGGACGATCTGGGTCAGAGCGTTGAGTGTAGCAGCGACGTTCTTGGGCACTTTGTTGCCAAGGCCGGGCAGCACCTCTTCGACAACGGGGGCTGCCGTATCCAGCTCGATGAAAAGCAGCAAAGCTTCGAGAGAGTTTTGCTTGATGGCCGGCCGCGTTGAAGAGAGACACTTTTCGACTATGGGGCTAATGGCAACGCCCCGTGTACGCAGGGCACAGTCTCGTCCGCCATATTTGAGGAACTCGCACAGGGCAGCGATGGCTTCTTGCTGGGCGGCCACGTTGGAGTCGGCCACGGCAGACTTCCACAGGCCCGGGTCGTTGAGAAAGGGTCGGAAGCAAGGGTCGGACTCGTCCGGTGATTTGGCAAACTGCTTAGCAACATCTTCATAGGCCTGCTTGCGTACTTTCCAGTTCTAGAGATCGAGAGGAGATGTATGTCAGCCAAAAAGAGAAGGAGCCGTGACGGGCAGACCATATCGGCGCAGACGTGATGTTTCGCAGAGAAGTGATTCGTACCTTGTGTGAAAAGCGGTCGGGCAGCGGCAAGGAGCTGAAGTCCTCCTCTTGGTCGGCCATGGCGGCGAGAGAGGGGCGAGAGAGGTATCTAAACGCGGACGGGGTCTGGGAATGCTTCGGCTCCGAGGTATCTGCTGACCGGTCATCAATTAGATGGACGATTCTGCGGATGAGCTTCTTGAACGGGTGGTGACGCCGTCGCGACTCCATTGTGCGAATGGGCCTCGCGGCGGCATGAGGCTAGACACAACGGAAGACGGGGAGACGAGACGTCGACATACCACAGACGATGGAAAGAAGGGAACAAGAACACGTTCGGGTGAGGTCGTCAGGGAGCAGACAGTTTAAGCGGAAATGCCCAGGAGGCTACTTTGTACTTTTTCTGCCAACGGCCAGTGCCGGGGATCGCGGCCGCAAGTGTCAGTTACCCTGCCTTCGCCGAGCTGAATGACCGGGATCAGGATTGGCAAGAATGCGGCGATGCCTCTCGGCGGGCCCTGCGCCAGTCTGTGCCTGTGCTTGTATAAAAAAAAATGTGAAAAGACGGGATAGATGCACAGCGACGCGGGACGGCGATGCCTCGGTCAGGGTCGGTGTGAGCTGCGATGTGCTCGTTCGAGGAGTTTCGGTGTGTCTGGGTGAAGATGCTGGGATGCGAATGGCGGCAGCGCGACAAGAGGAAGAAAATAGCAGGCCGCGATACCAGATCTCGTGATGCCCGCCGTGGATGCAGAAAGACAGGAACTGACGCTGTCTTGTGCTTCTGGTTGGTGCTGAGCTATGGCTCATCCGCGGAGGGTTCCAGGTTGCCCACAGCATCAACAGTCGAGCCCAGCCAATCACCGCGAGGCCGCAAAAAGTCAACAAATCCCACCCATCACCTGATGGAACCAATCAGCAGCCGGGCCTGGCAGGGCTCTTCTGAGCTTGGTGCAAATCACCAGAGGAGGTGGTGCACGATACAAGAAACAAATTGAATGGATGGTCTGGGTGCCTCGGGCTCTGCTTTGTTTTCAGGACTCGCTTCACATTGTTTGTCTGGTCGTTTCCTATGTCCTGGTTCCTCATCTCAAGGGAAATTCTCTACTCTACTATATCTCCCCAAATACCACAGTAGACTCAGCAGAGCACCTGCAAGGTCCCTGAATAAACAAGCACATAAGGGAGCGCCAGGCACCACCAACTTACACATTTTGCGCAAACGCCCCCCATGTCCCCAGATCAACCCCGCGGCAGGACAAACCCCGAGACGTGCCTATCCATCAAGCTCCTGGGCACTGCGAAATCACAACAGTAGTAGCCGGCATGATCGCAATGCACTCTCACGACCATCTAGCAGAGAGACCAGCGGCTAGCCGATGACGCAAGGGAGCAGCAGCAGCAGGTGTCAATTCACACGACGTCGCCAAGCACGTGTAAATGTCACCTCAGTGACAGCTGCTTCACCGCCTTGTTACCCCACCATGGCCAAGATACAGATCACGTGCAGATAAGATAGAATCCCCGAAGCTCCAACGGTCCTTGGCGTCAAACAATTTCAGAGGCAGCCTCGCTCCGGCAAGGCTCCACTCATCCGCAGCTTGTCATCGCTCGAAGGAGCAGCCAGAACTTTTCTATCTGGGCAGATGGAGCGGCCTCAGCGATTGTGGTGATTATCCTGACATTTCCCATACGGTCGCAACATGGAGGGTTCTTCGCATCCGTCCTTCTTCCCCCTCAACGCCAAGACTGCCGCCGACTACTCGTCGTCCGAGTCGGATTCCGATGATCCTACCGTTCCTGGGCTCGATGGCGACGACAACGACTTTGGGGACTTCAATCCCCGCAAGAAGAGGCGTGTCGGTGGAAACAGCAAAGAGAAGGCCGCACTGGGCATCTTTGGCTCCGATAGCGACGACGACAATCCCAACGCGCGCTGGAAGAGAAAGACACTGAGGAGCAAAGGCGTCAGCTTTGTATCGACTGCTGCCGAGGGCGCTGGGCAAGATGCGAGCAGCGAATCGGAAGACGAACCACGGCCTTTGGGCATTGGAATGAATAGTCGTGATGAGGACGAAGACGAAGACGACGACGATGAGGAGGATGGCGACAGACCCGCTGGACTCGGACTCGGTAACGCGGCCCAGCAATTGCGCTTCACAGCTGGCGAACGATTCCGCAAATCGAATGCGCCGAAGGAGTCGAACACACAGCCATCCTTCAAGACAAATTTCAGCTCCGGCGGCGTCCTCGGCGGTGGCTTCGTTCCCTCGTCTGCCACGGAGCCCGTACTGAAGGAGACGAAGAATGGCGACGAAACTCCGCGAAATAAGCCTCAAGTAAGCGCTTTCAGCTCGAAAGGCAAAATCAACACCAAGTCGTTTGGTGCGCGAATGATGGCCAAGATGGGCTACGTTGAGGGCAAGGGTCTTGGCAAGGAGGGCGAAGGACGAAACATCATCATCGAAGCCAACCTTCGACCCCAGGGCATAGGTCTCGGCGCCGTAAAGGAAAAAACAGAGCAGGAGCGCCAGGAGGAGAAGAGACAGGCGCGGCTACGAGGCGAGGAGGTTGTCGACTCGGAAGAGGAAGAAAAGGAGCGCAGGAAAGCCAAGAAGAAGGCCCGAGGAGCCGTGGCCTACAGCAGTACGGGAAGTACCCCAATGCGGCAGAGGACGAAGTATCTTACGGCCGATGAAATCAAGAAGAAGGCACCCGGCTTAAACATTCCGGAGGCTTTTGCCCCCATTCTCGACATGACCGGCCCTGGAGGCAAGCTGCTTACGTCGACGAGCGGCATCATGACGCCGTCATCCGGTGTGCCTGAATCGGCCGAACTGATTGAGGCGAGAAAGCTGGCCCAACGCGCGCAGACAGACTTGCTAGCTTTCTCGGAAGAGTGGAGGAGCCTAGAGTCACGCAAGACGTGGGTGAATCTGGAGCTCAAGCAGAGGGAGCAAGAGATTGAAGATCTGCGGTCCGATTTCGAGAGACTTAAAACGTTTGCCAACGTTGTGTCTGAGCAGCTTGTTGACGCGACGGAGTGGGAGCAGGTCATGAGTGCTCTCCAGACAGCTGTTGACGCCGGGTCAGCGAGCGATGCCATCGCTGACATCGCGGTAGCCGCTATACATCCTTTTCTACGCAGCGCCGACTGGGACCCAATGACGGAACCGTCTCGATTCGCATCGGACCTGCAGAAGCTGTCGGGTCTTTTCAACAAATCTGCAAATGCCAATCAGTCCATGAACAAATGGAACTCTTCCGCGGGCATGGACGATGGCGTTTACCGAACACACCACAAGGCCACTACGCCCTACGAGACCATGATGTACAAGAACTGGCTACCTCGAGTACTGACAGCAGTCCGCTCATGGGATCCGTTGAATCCCACGCCAATGCTTAACATCATGGAAAGCTGGAAAGATCTGCTCCCACCATTTGTCCGGGCGCAGTTGATGGACAATGTGGCCCGGAAGCTGGAAACGGCCGTTTCCGACTGGAACCCCAAGAAGAAGCGGCAAAGCCACCATCTCCCACACACTTGGCTGTTTCCTTGGCTACAGTACCTTCCTCCCTATCATCTGGATCCAAAGGGCACTGGTCTCGTTGCCGATGTCAGGAGGAAGTTTAGGCACCTCATCGACGCTTGGGAGTTTGAGAGGGGGGTTGTTCCTGGGCTGATGCAATGGAAAGACGTCTTGGGAGACCAGTGGCGGCCGCTCATCATGTCGCACGTATTGCCATCGATGGGCAAGTATCTGCGGACCAACTTCCGCGTCGACCCAGCAGAACAAGAACTGTATCTCCCCGTTCTGGTTGGCATCTTGAAGTGGAATCAGGTCCTTGGCGATGCCGTCCTGGCAGAGGTTCTGGTTCAGGACATGTTCCCAATGTGGAGCAGCAGATTACAAGAATGGCTTGCACTTGACGAAGCGGACCTTGCGGAGGTGGCAGATTGGTACAGCTGGTGGCGAGGTGTGCTGCTGAAGGACATGGCAGAGATCAAGGCAGTACGGGTGGAACTCGACAGAGGACTGCACCTTGTGAATATGGTTTAACGAAACGGCATAGCGTATGGTATTGTCAGATTTATTTTCGTCTTCTTCTCTTCAGTACATTGGGGTGCCGGCTATTGGCATTTGTGTTACCCCTGGCTTGCCTGGGTAAATTGGCCTTTGGAGCTACCTATCTAGACAAAAACCTGGCTTGAATGGACAAGGGAGACGAGAAGATGAGAGTGTATTTATGAAGGAGTCCGCGTATGTTGGAAATAAAGACGAGTCTTACTACCTTACTTGACACAAGGAGACACTTTACCCTACAATCTGGCACGATAACCAGGTGGCACGAGTCTCAGGGAGCTGATACTATCTGGAGCCTGCGGCCATTGGAGCTTAATGCCTGTATGCTACGGTATATTCACCGTGGTGGACCCATGGCTTGAATCATCACCATCGCAATGCACGAGGGGCCATTATGAAGATTGGTTATTGTCACGATTTACTCTTTCTTTGTCATTGCTACGTTCGTCGTGTGCTACCTAGATGAAGAGACCCTCATGGCATCTGAGTCCATCGGGACGTTGTGTAACAGCTCGAGGCATGTGGCTACCCTGCACCGGGGAATGACCCAATTTGGTAGAGCAAGGTGCCACCGGGAGGATGCTGAAGTGAAAGCTTGCCAAGTTCATGAGGCTGCAGACGAATGGGCAGATGGGTGCTCCTGTTCACTCGGGTCGTGGAAAGATGATGTGCTGAGAGCCATATGCAGGTTGTGATGCTTGAAATGTGCTGCTGTACATCTCTTCTTACTGTGCCTTGGTTACGACAACATGAACCGACGGCTATACAACATACAATATATGCTGCCAACAGCCGAGACAGTGCTGCTGTACGGAGGATTGCGCGAGCCTTCCGCAGTCGTTCGCATCGTTTGTATACTAGGTACTCAATGATACTCGTATGTACAGCAAGTGTCCGGCCTCGGTTCGCCTGTATGTGTGTTCCGTGCTGGCATGCAGCGTCATGGATGGATCACTGACGACAGGGCCCCCCTGATCGGGCTTTGGCCACTTTCTCAGGCTCCTCTGCTCCATGTACGGTGACCTGCTGCGCGGCCTTTCATGTCATACATACATGCACACTACATATTACAGTCACTCGAGGTGTTTACTTGGGTGGCAGGCAAGTAGGTAGGGATCTTCGAGAGCTGTAGCTGTAGGGATTGTAGCGTATCCTGCCTGAGGCATTGCTTGTCGCCGTTTGCCCTGCTGTCTGGTGTTTCTGTCAAGGCATTGCGCGTGCCTGTCGATAAATGTTGCAAGGTACATTTTTTGGGGCCCAACGCAGGTACTCGCTCGGTAACCGCAGCTGCAGAACTCCACTGCACTCTCGCCGCAGCTGTGACCGGCAGCACCCGGCAGCGACTTGCACGCAAAGTACTGCGTACCTGGATGAGATAAGACAAGGCGCGAGTCTCAACCCTCTTTTATCGCGGCAGCCTCCCCACAGCGACTCAATCTGATCCCAACCAGGCCAAACCCCCTCCACCGCCCTCCCACTTGCAACCCGCACCCGCACAGCGTTTTGCCTTCTCGAGGCCTTTGCCAGAGTCCGACGTGCGACGACCGCCTGCGAGCATCTGCGAGGGCCGGACGACCAGCAAGCAGCAGCAGCAGCAGCGGCAATTTCCCGGCTCGCCTGCTTCTGATTCACTCGCCCGCCGGTTCCTGTGACTGCCTCTGACGGGACGCTGTTTCTGACCATCTGCATCTGCATCTTATCTAATCGGCTGGCCTCCCCGGTCTCTTTTCTCTCTCTCTTTCTCTTCCTTCCATCTCTATTACGTCTTCCCCTTCATATTTCTTCTTTTCTCGTCCGGTCTCGGGACAGACAGGCCTTTCTTTGGCGCTCATCCTTGCCGCTGGCCCCCCCCAGTTGACGTGGCCACAGTTTCTAACCGCAGCTTCCAATCGACCACTGCTGAGCCTGTCGCTGGTATTTGGAGCTCGACCACCCTGTTTCGCCGGCCTCAAGCCCTCCCTTCTTCATCCCTCCCCCCCACGCCTCCATCTGCTCCTTCGCCGGCGATCATCATTCGCCCGGCGCGGTAGCATCGATCCGCCACCATGTTCTGGAGGTTTGGCGGCTACGCCAACATCTCGACCATCGACACTATCCTCGACAAGCCCGACTTCACCCTCGAAGAGCTTCTCGAAGAGGCCGATCTGATACAGGAGCTCAAGCAGCATAACTCCAAGCTCATTGAGTTCCTGCGCGAGGACAAGGTGCTCGAGAAGCTGCTCGAGTATACCATTGCCCCCAAGCTTGAGGCTGTTGAGGGTGCTGAGGAGCCTGCCGATGATGACATCAAGACCAAGGGCCGTCTGCTGCCCTTCTCGCGCCCTCGCGCTTCGTCGCGCGCTACCGATCCCGGCGAGAACGATGACGAGCTGGACAAGAAGCGCAATCGCTATGCTCACGTTGCCTGCGAGGTACTGAGCTCCGATACATGGTCCATATACGAGGCCCTCGTCGAGAACCGGCAGCTCATCCGTGACTTTTGGAACTTCCTCTCTCGACCCGCGCCGCTCGACCCTCTTCAGGCGAGCTACTTTACCAAGGTCAACGAATCGCTCTTTGAGAAGAAGACGGAGGAGATGATGGAACTGCTCTGGAGCTTGCCCAACGTCATCCCGGACATGCTGAGGCACGTCGAGTGCCCCATGATTATGGATCTGCTGCTTAAAATCATCGCCCTTGATCGCACAGAAGGCGGACAAGGCGTGGTTGAGGTTGGTTATGCCCCTTTTGGGACATCTCTCAGGCTTGCTTGATTTCGCTTCGTCTATTCTAACCATTTACAGTGGTTGTATTCCAAGGACATTATTCCAACTCTCCTCTCCTTCCTCGGCCCTGAGCACAGCTGGGTTGTGCAGACGGCCGCGAGCGACTTCATCAAGGCCATCATTACCATCTCCGCCAACGCCTCGCAGAATGAGCAGCAGTGCATCGGCCCTAACGAGCTCACTCGTCAGCTTGTCTCGAAACCCTGTGTCGAGCAGCTCATCGGCTATATGCTCGGTGGCGGCAATCCCTTGACTGTTGGCGTCGGCATCATCATCGAGGTGATTCGGAAAAACAACTCGGACTACGATCCCGACGTCGGAACGGAAGCCAACACCACGCCCTCCAGTCGGGACCCGATCTACCTTGGTACTCTATTGCGCCTGTTTGCCCAAAACGTGCCCAACTTCATGAATCTCATCATGAACGAGCCGTCCAAGAAGCAGAGCGTCAACTCGACGTTCAACGAGAAGCTTGAGCCTCTCGGATTCGACAGGTTCAAGACCTGCGAGCTCATGGCGGAGCTGCTGCACTGCAGTAACATGGGCTTGCTCAACGAACCCGGCTCCGAGCAGCTGATTGCACACCGCGACCTTGAGCGACAGCGCCTCCGAGCCGAGGGCAAGCTCTCGCCCCGCGACGAGGACGGATCTGCCGATGATTTGACGATGCGAATTCCCCACCCCGCCCACCAGGAGGAGGTTCGCCGCCTCGAAGTCACTAATGCCGACGACGATGGCTTTGAAGAGGTTGAGCCTACCAGTGAGATGAACGAGGACACCTCCCACGAGTTTGTCAAGGCCGAGGACGACATCGCCGCACACCCGTCTTCATCTTCTTTCCTCGAAAAGGACGAGGAGGAATTCGTCGACGAGCCGCTGAGCTCTCCTCGGTTGGCAGTGGCCACGGCCAGCATCAACGAGCAGCGCTTTGAAGAACCCGATCTTGTTGTTGCGCCTCTTTCGCCCACCAAGCAGAAGGCTGCCGACCTGGCTCAAGCCGAGATAGAGAACCCTACTGTTAGCGAGGAACAGGTCAAGGCTGCTGCAGAGGAGCACGAGTCTCAGTCCCTTTCGACTGTTCTCTCAGGGCCCATCATAATAGAGACTCCTGGAGCAGCTGATGCAGCCGTCGCGGAACCATCTGCAACTGATTCTTCATCCCACCCCGAAGCTCAAAAGCCTGGGCTGCAGCCCTCACCGCTGCCCAGGGATGACGACACGATGAAGAGCGCATCTGCGCCCAGCGCTCCGCAAGAGGCCACCTCTGCCGCTGGCGAGCTGGTTCCCGACGAAGTTGACAAGTCTCGTGGCCTATCCCCCCATCCTGAAGATACCCCGGCCCCTCTCTTCTCAGCTCCTCTCGCGCCTGACTCTGGTGTCCAAGAGCCGCCTCGCGATGGCTCATTCACACCGCCCCAGGGTCCTGAACCCATCCTTGCCGCATCTGGGGAGAATTCTGGAGAGCCTACGAGCGATACGGGCGAAGCTGTTGTAGGAGACTATCTCAAGATGCAGTTTGTCGAGTATCGCGTCGTTCCAGCGATTTTGGTAAGTGTGGTCTTTGCATCAAACCAGGTTCTCCTAGCCCGCCTCTAACATCAGACAGTCCTTCTTTTTCGCATACCCGTGGAACAACTTCCTCCACAACGTCGTGTATGATATTGTACAGCAAGTGTTCAATGGTCCGATGGACCGGGGCTACAACCCGACATTGGCCGTTTCACTCTTCGAGGCTGCCGACATCACCACCGCCATTATCAAGGGCCAGCAGGCTAGTGACGAATCTCAGGCCAAGACTAAGACGCGTATGGGATACATGGGCCACCTCACGCTCATTGCCGAGGAAGTTGTCAAGTTCACCGAACGCCACCCCCCGGAGCTCCTGTCAGAGACGGTCCTGGACAAGGTTATGAGCCAAGACTGGATCAACTATGTCGAGGGCGCTCTTGCGGAAACGAGAGAGCGAGACAATGCCATTCTGGGTGGCGTCCGACCTGAGGTGGCTATGGGACATCGAGTCAGCCTGGGCGGCAGTGGATTGGGTGGCATCGGATTGTCGGGCCTTGGAAACTCGGCCAGCGCATCAAACGCCCTGGCAGAGGCTGGCCTCAATGGCGGCATGGAGATGAACGAAGGAGACGGAAACGGAATCGGTCCTTTTGCGATCAGCGCGGGCACTCTGATGTCTGGATTTGGAAGCAGTAGCGACGAAGACGAGGATGAGGGTGACGGTGACGAAGAGGAAGTGAATTCTGAGGTGAGTTTTGATTCTTCCGATGAGCATGGCAACGAGTCTCCTGAGGCGACAATGGGCATGACATACACACCCGAGGATGTCATCATGATGTCTCCTGAACCGATCAGAGCGGGCTCTCCAGACGCAATGGCCGGTTTGGAAGCAGATGCTGACCTGGATGAACCGGGTCAGGACATCATGGTGATTGAGGAAGGGGGATGGATTCAGAGGCGGGACCCAGGCCAGGGCACGAATAGAAGGCTGGATTTCTCTTAGGAGGAGGGACAATCTGCAGCTTCAACTGGCGCCTTGTCGGGTCCCCATCATGACGACGATGATACCAAAGAGACACCTGGAGCCCCTGCTGCGCCACGGCCCTCGGGCCCGAACAATGGAGCTCCCGAGAGGTACATCATTGAGCTGGAATATCTCGCCAGACTGCTGGCAAGCGCGGAGGGAACGTGAAGGATGCATTATATACGAATGGGCGTTGAGGCATTTTGTTTTCTTTTCCTTTTCGTTGGACCATGTGGATAAGATGCGGCGAAGTCAGATGACAGCCTGTTTGTTTTGTGGATAGCGCATTGAAAGAAGAACAAGAAAGCCAGGGGACGCGATTTTCGGAAGATGTCATTGTTTCGCAGCATTGTTTGAGGAGAATAGCGCAACCAAAACGCAGGGAGGGAGAGCAGATGTTATCATGCACCATTTGTCAGCCTTAGGGACTTTGATCAACAGCCAACGCTCATTTCCATTTCCCTTGTTTTCCCTCTTCCTCTTCCTCTTCCCTCGCCCCCCTATTCCCCTGCATTCCTTGCTTCGTTTCGGGAAGCCCTCTGTGCTGATCACGAGGGCTTAGTTCCGATCTCTGACTGACGTGCAGAAACAGGGATCCATGGCTCCGCCGTCCATCCCGCCTCCTCCACCACCGCCGCCGCCGCTGAACATTCCGCCCTCTAGAGCTCGGCTGCAGCTCGCGGCGCGGTTGGCGATGCATCAGAAGAACAACCAAGCTGCAGAGGCCTCGTCGGCCACAGTTCACGATGACCACGATGACGATGATGACGACAACCTCGAAGACCCCTTTGGCGACGGCGAGGGTGACTTGGACGATGACTTGGACGATGACATGTCGAACAACCTGGGCCGTGGAGCATGGTGGAGAGGCGTTGTTGGCAAGAGAAGCGGTTTGGAGGATGATGACTCTGACGACGAGGAGGAATTTGGGGACTTTGCCATGGCAGAGGAGGAAAAGAGTGGAGAGGGGCAGGACGAAGACAACGCGGTGCTGAAGCCTCTTGCCGTTCACCCGCCAAGGGAAAGTAGCCGTGGTTTGAGCGGCCTGTGGCCCTTTGGCTCGCGGGCGGATAAAGACAAGAGCGGAGAGAGCAAGGACGAGCAGAAGGGCGAAGGCGAAGGCCCCGCGACGGAAGAGAGGGATGACGAGCCTGAGCGGGCGGTAGAAGTCCGGGAGGCGCAGCGGAGGACGAGCATTGAGGATGATGATGACGACGAGGCCACCGTGGGGACGGAATACGGTGCTGGTTTCAAGGACTAGATTATATACCTTAGACTGGAGTGTTTGAATGACTTTTGTTTCTCACCGTCTTTAGTCTCTGGGTGGACATGGGAAGTTTGAACGCGCCATGAAAATATGCGTGTACGAATGGGATGAGCAGGATCATGGGTATGAGAATGAGTATGGAGGACTTGTATGGCGGAGGGCTTATATACGGTAGCTCCAAGGATCGTGTATGATTAATGTGTTGACGAGGCAGAGTTACAAATGGATTTGAACCCTGTTTACTCTTTTGTCTCTGAGTCTCAGGGACACGCACGGTCACATCTAGGCAGTGGTTTTTTTGCTGATTTGGAGTTGCGAGATTCCGTTCTTTGAGTGGTACTGAATCAACAGTTTAAAAACGTAGGTAGTCGTTTGGGCATCACATGCATCGCCACCAAGTATAGGTAGGTATTACCTTCACGGTCCTTGGTGACCTTAAGATGTGTTCAACCAAAGCTTGAAGCAGCTATTCGAAGGTGCGTTCAAATGGTCAGCCTCCTTCAAGATCCTGTGGTCGATCAGACAATGTCGTCCAGTTAAACGCCAAGCAAGCATCAGGCCTGTACGAAGTAGCCACTCCTACATTGACACGCATGGTCGATTCTACGCACCGATATGGAGGGAGGAAGCATCGTGCATATGGCTCTGCTGTTTTGATTGGCCTGCCCGACGACAATGCATGCCATCACCATTTAGCGATACAGCCTCTCTGCGCTCTAATACTGTGAGGCTGCCTGGTACAGCCATATTCATTTGGTGGCGTTAGGCAGAAATTGTTTCACGAATGAGGGTACGTTGGGCGGTTAACCAGCAGTCACTGCCACAGTCCAGATGTCTGCATGGAGTACTAGGTATGCCTTACTCCTCCCCCGGCTCCAAGTGTTCAAATCAATAAGATCTCAGCTTGCTTTCGCCCATACTTATTCTCTCTTTGATAGTCCTTCAAGCAGCTCATCCATCTTCCTCGCGACAGAGCCTGACAATGACCGACTTCGCCGGTGTCGCCTCGTCAGGGGTCCAGGCCTGTTCCGCCATCGCGACCTACATCAGCTCTCTCAAGCATCGAGATGAGGATCTCGCTTCTATCAACCGACAGGCGCAAGCCCTGGAGTCCGTGTTTCGGGTTCTCAGTCAGTCCCTAGCACAGGACTCCTTGGATCCTTCGACATCTTCAGCTGCTGCTCACGTTTCAAGCTCTATGCAGACGTGCGAAGCTGAGCTCAGCAGCTTAAAGCAGCTGATAGCACGCTTCTCGGATAACCTCCCACCCAATGCGCGCCCGCAAGACAAGATGCTACAACAAGCTACAAAGTTGAAGTATCCGCTGCGGAAGCCAGATATAGATCGGTTTCAAGAGTCACTCGGGGTGATCAAAGAGAACCTCAATCTAGCTCTCCAAAACCTCGGGCTGTGAGGAAGCTACTCTCCTGGTTGATTGATTTATGACGCACTGACTTGGTAAACTTTGGACAGGCGTTACAGCCAGTTGGCAATAAGCAAATTGAGCGAACTTCAAGAAGCATCTGGGCAGGCATCACTCAGCCTTGATGCACTTGTCTCCAATGTCTCCGCACTGAGGGATCTTGTTTCTCCTATTCAAAAGCAAATGTCTACGATGCAGGACCTTGTTGAATCAATACCGCCTCTCATCAGCATGAAAGCGGATTTGCAGCTCGCTCAAGTCCAAGAGCTCTATCGGCAGAGTACGCAGTCAAACGATGCCCTCAGCGGAAGTGTGAGCGGCTTGCATGCAAAACTAGACGGCTTAGTGGATCGATTCCAACATGGCTTAACAGCAGTGTCAGCAGTGACTGATGAGCCCGATCCCCTAATCTCCGTCTACAGGCTCGTCTCTAAGCAAAGTAACTTGGCGTTGCTGTGTGACAGCCTGAATAATCTTAATGCAACTCCCACCATCAACCCCCTCCAAAAAGCCCCAACGGTCAAGGCGAGCTCGTGTCCTTGTCGCCAGCGATCAATTTACAGGAGTAAGCGAGTCTCGTGGTGGTCATGGACCTTTTGGGACGCCGAAGTACTCATGTTTGAGCACTACAAAGGCTGCAAGTACTTCAGAAAATCTGGTCATGGGCGGAGCCGGCTCCGACGCCTGAAGCTCGCGGGCTTTCTGAAAACCGCCATCATCATCACCTTTTACACGACTACTGGCGCAGGTGGACACAGCCTTGGCTCGAGTCTCGGATTTTACGCAACCGTTGATCGGAACACATCCCCAGCCTTCCGTGTCATATCTGTTTTAGATACATGTGCGCAAATATTGCAACGACAGCGTTGGAAGCAAAGCGAATATCAAGCTCAGTGGGAACGGCTTGCTCTCGCAGCAATTCGGAAGCTTGAAACTCTCTTCAGATTGGGTAAAGCGGACGCGAAGGATGTTGACTCGGACAACCGATCTCTACTCCATGCCGCAGCTGAGGTGGTAAGTAAAGAATGCTCCACGACACTCAACAATTACCGGGAATTCTAACCTTGGAACAGTCTCGAGGACATGATACTTGGCTCCATAACACTGAAGACGCCTTTTCCTCACCCATCGCACAAGTGGCTGGATTTCTTGTTAAGATGCAGGTACCGGCATCGCTGCGAGACTTGCGCGGAAAGTAAGTGAGCAGGCATCCAAATCAAATCCAATGAACCCTTGAGTACCTATGGTACTGTCTCAACTGACATGAAAATGTTCGAAAAGCCAGGCATTCGGGATTGCGATGCATTCGATACACTTTTCAGTGCCTCTCGCCGCAGCGTTCTACCCAGAAGATGCAGCCATCGATGCTATAAAGGGACAAGTTTGGATTGTCTTTGGGGAAAAACCGCAGTGGCTCAACCATTGTTTGGAATTCTTTACTACAATCCCAAGAGTAGCTGAATGTACGTGACCCGAGATTGCACGTTGTCATCACCCTCCTTCCAATGACTTATCGCATTACAAGTATATCACGATCCTCTATCAGCGGCGGTCTTGTTAAACGATCAAGATCAAACCCACCGTCTTGTACGAAAGCATCCAGAATACCTTGATGAAATAGGGTACTTTTCGGGTTGGACTCCTCTTCACATGGCCCTGAACAATCCAGAGTGCATGCGGAACCTAGTCGAAAGGTCCAACCCACGCCATCTAGCCCAGAGCGACACAAGTGGCCGTACGGTCCTTGGCTGTGCTATTGCCCTCACTAAATTTCGTTGCAGCCAACGAGAAGGCGAAGATGAGACTTCGTGTGGATGCACACTCCCCCTGAGAATCTTGTTGGAAGGCGGATGCCCCATTATACCTTATCGAGACTTTTGCAGCTTCGGGGACCAAACGCTTGCCTCTGCCTCGAAGCATTGCAGAGTCTACTTGGCTAAGTCGCTATTGCAACGTCGCCAGAGGTTGAAATCTATTGCGCTACAATACCTTTCGCCTCGAGAAATCAACGGCTTCAATTTGCGCCGGCCGGCCGTACTTGACATATATGCTATGCAAGTTGATGAAATTCTTCGCCACAGAGGATATATTGAATTTGGCCCTTTGTCCACATATTTCGAGAGAGAATCAACGTTCAATGACAACGGGTCCATCTATCATGAACTATCCACCGTCGAAGATGCTGAGATCTACTTCGGCCTGGGGTTCCACGATATGTCAGCTCGCCTGGACAAGCCTATGGAGTCGAGGCCAACTTCTTATGAGTGGTACCTTGATATGAGCCTACCCTTTGTAAAATGGTTGCTGGATCATGATGCTCCTCTTTACGAATGGGCAGTGCTTTGGGGTATTTCCGGGAACGGCCGTATTGCAGATGCGTTCATACTCGCAATTTTGTGTGGCTGCGGCGCAGGGAACAGATGTGCAGAGGAAAGCGATGAAGAGGTGGCGCGTGTGCTTGAAGAGCGAATGTTATCCGACCGCTCGGTCGATGGCTGCCACTGCCTATGCTCGCCCGGAGGTTGCACCCCGTTTGTGGAAAGGATGAAGGAAATGGGGTTGCGGAATGACGAACTCGAGATCGCCGCCCGATTTACTGCGTATTTAGAAGAGTACGGCAACGCTCTGCAAAGGGAGCACTATCAGGCTGCGATACGGTTTACCACCTTCCAAGCTCTCGGAATCGCGCATACATGCATACGTATATCTCAGCCGCGATATGTGCATGAGCTGGTTGCAGAGGAGATTGAAGATATTCAACATGAGTATGCCGAGCTATCAGAGCTACTGGAGCTCTTGGTGGAGGAGTTTGAGGCCCACGCCTTCGAGGCCTTTGATGCAGCTACGGATGGACTTGATAGTATGATTGCTTTTTGGGACGGCTACTGGGTTGACAGAATGGGTCAGGTCCTATCTGATCTTTCTCAGGCAGGTGATGCGAGCAAACCTGCTGCGGAAGAGCTGGGTGTTGTTTGGGTTCCTGAGCCTGACATAACCCCCTTTGAGTGGCGAGGTTGGGATTTTTATTTCAGGTGTATCGAAGATATTGAATAGGTTGGCTTTTGAGGTGCTCTGGAACCAGTTATATTGGGACTCTCTGCAATAGCCTCCTGATGTTTTTGAAGGAAATCTATTAGTCGGCATAGAGTATCATCTTGCACTCCGTCCAGGCGGAGGGTTCCTCAGAGATCGTCGAAAACAACGGACGTACCCAAGTGAGTTTATTATAAGCTGGTCGAACATAGTGAAACATGTAGTGAATCTACTATTATCTACATACTTCAGAAGCAGTTCTCTGGACAAGTCTTGTCTTTCTTCGCGGTCATAGTAAGGGACAGCCTTCCACGTACAGACTGCCAACATCTCTTCAATGAGCAACCTAAAGTAATAAAGCTCAAGGCTACAGGCAGATGTGGACTTCTGCTATGCTTCTCAAAGAGATATTCAAGGGATCTCTGGCCGGGCGTACCGCTATGAGGCCGGCTTGGCCCGTCTTCAAACTTTTTCAATACTTAGTCTTCCTATATCCTAGATACAATTAGTGTTGAATTTCTCTGTCTACGTAGCTGACAACTTTTAAAGTGTTGTAGTTGCGTCGTTTGCATATCTTTGGTGTAGTGGAAATGGCTATTATATGGGATTCAAGGAGAAATAGGCAGGCTACAGAGGGAACCTCAATGTGCCCCTTCGTCACACAGCCGTAGAGAGCATCAAGGTAGATTCAGGACAAAATCTGTCAGCTGGGGTCGACTTTCTATTGGTTGGCTGGTCGGTCTACATCTTCGCAATACAAACATAACGCTGATTCTCCTTCTATTTCAGCCTATCCCGTATCGTGACGCCGATGACCGTCCTAGTCCAACGTATCCCGTACCACCACAACCGATCCAAATTGTGACGCTTTTTCGTAGTTACCTTACTGGTAGTAGCATGCAAAAGAATGAGCATTTTGCACGTAAACACAGTTGCCCCCGTTGGTAGCCTGTCCGATGCTGCCTCCTCCGCAGTTCTGATCGCTGAAGAAGTTGCACAGGCAGCCGCTCTCGTAGCAGTCGGCAATGTTTGCCCAGCTGCCAAAATTGTAGTTGTAGCAGTTGTCAGGTCCGCCGTACAGTTCGGTCGCCCAGCTCACGTCGACCTGACCCTCGTAGGAGCTGCAGGAGTCGCTGTAGAAGTTGATCTGCATTTGGTCTGCGGCAGCAAAGGAGGCGGTAAGGACCGCGAGGAAGGAGGCAGTTGAGAAGTGCATGGTGATATTGTTTTGACTGATTGGTGACTGGTTATGGATGGTTGGAGTGGTTGGAGTGATGTGGTTTTTGTGCAACGGAGAGCTCGTGGATCATGGCGAACTTATATATCGTGGACAGGATGTAGGAAGAGTCTAGAACCGGAGATATCCATTCTGTTGCTCATCGGATTCGACAACACCCTTGCTCTTACGGTGTCAACTGATTGAAGGAAAGTAATTATGCCTTCTCTTTCAAAGTCCGGTTGTTCGTATGGAATGATGTATCCGTTTTTGAGTATATCACAACTTCCGTGGACGTGGAGTTTCTGCGGCGCTAACACCGAGTATACAAGGGGTCTCACCGTTTGGGACGAACATTTCTCACGAGATAGTACTACTCTTGGTATTCCCGGTAAGCAAAACACCGTTTGCGGTGTGCACCTGCGCTATAGGGAATAGCAGTCATGACTGTCGTCAGCAATTGAAGGCACTCCACCGGGCGAAGGCGAATGGAGAGGATAGAGACCCATCAATCGCATACGACACCATTCTACGCCTTATGTATGCCACGAATCTATGTCCCGCTGCATAAGAGGAAAAAAGGGAGTCAAAAGGAAAATGAGCTTTGGAGACTTCTACTTATGCTCAACACTTAACTCTTTACAAAAGTATGGAACTTCTTTGCCCTAACAGACAGTTCCAGCATACCACAAGCAGCACGTATCTAGAGAAACCACTTCATGGTTGACACGCGGCCACCCTTCGTTCATGAAGAGCAAGCCCCGGACTTTAGCAGTATAAGCGGCGTATCGGCCTTGAAAGCGGAGCGTCGGGCATCCAGAGTGTGAGCCCATGAGGATTTCGGTCAAGGCCAAAGGAGGAAGGACAAGGCGAAAAAAAAGAGGGCTGACAGCTGACTGGACTGCGGTCTAACGGGACTCAAGGCTCGGGAGCTTTAATGGGATCGTACGGAAGAATAAACCCCAATTGCAAGTGCCGGCAAAAGTCCGTGGCGCTGAGGCGATAGTCTACAGATCTCCTGATCTAAGCGATGCTTACGATATGTGCTCCATTTGGCCAACAGGAACGCTACTGCAACAAGAATAGGGGTCCGAGCACCGGGCCCAGAGGTATTAGAAAGTTCGGAGTCCCACAAGCCCTTCATCGAAATTCAGGCTGCCACTTTCGGAGACTTGGGGTTTTCAACTTGGAGCGATCTGGTTTCGTTTTCAGGTCTAACGGAACATTGTAGACACGTGCCAATTGAAAGCCTACCTATGCTAGGTCAAAGATTTATATACTTTCTGAAGGTAAACACACTACACAATTATAGACAGATAGAATTGATGCCGAAAAAAGGTTCGATTCGACGCCAGAAACAGAGACTTGGCTATGTCAGGCCTGCTTCATCAAGGAAGACACTGGGAGTACCATTGGTTCTGGGCCTTGCAGGTGCCTGGAGCCTGGCACGTCGTGGGACCCGTCCAGCCCTCGCCTCCACACTGGCCATAGAGCGTCTGCTGTCCGCCGCCGCCCCCCGATGGCGGGCTCGATGAGGTCGCCGGCGGCGAGCCCCCGGAGGGAGGAGGCGAGCCACTGTCGTCGTTGCCGAGAACGGGCGTGGGGTCCGTCTCTTGCTGTCCATTGCAGAGGCAAGTTCCCCAGTCAGCGGCGGCCTGGCCCGGGCAGGCGATGGGCTCAAAGTCGACGACGACGTTGTCTCCAAAGATCTCATTCTGCGCCATGATGTCGAAGTGGTAGCTGTAGCCGTACTGGTTCGTGCCACCGACAACCGGGCACCACTGCGCGTTTCCGTTGTTCGGGCACAGGTTGGTGACCATGACGATGATGCTCTGGCCAGCAGCACCGCCCGTACCGCAGCTGGAGCAGGGCGCCTCTCCCGTCGAGGTCAATTGGTAGCATTTACCGCAGCCCGCGCCGCACCATGAAGCACCGGCCGTGTCGAAGAGGGCCTGAGAGCCAGCAGCCGTGTAGACTCCGTTGCCGATACCAAGCTGTAGAAAAGGGTGTAAGTGACGAGCCCTATCGTCCAGACAACGATTAAATGCTTACCTGCCACGGGAATGCGCCAGAGCTTGAGCCGCATCCGCAAGCGCCCTCCAGTCCATCGTAATAGCGCTGTGTCTCTCAGTTAGTCGAAGTTAAGCAAACGTTGTCAACCTGGTACTTACAGTGGTGGTAGCCTTGTATGCGGAAGCAGAGCCCACAATAAGCGAGCCGATGAACAGAGTAGACTTCATGTTTAACAATAAGTCACAGAGAAGACACGGAGTAGATGACCAGATCGATTAATTGCAGCACTCAAGTCTCGAGATATTGGTTAGAGGCTGCTCTGCAACACACAGGTATGGATGGTAACATATGTTAAGACGATTGATATAGCTGGTTACTACATGGTCTTTTATAAACAGCTGTAAGCGGCATGCGATGCCAACAGGAAATGAACAACAGCCTATTGCCAGAGTTGAATGCTTCAGGTTTATTGCAACAGGCTAATTACGTGTACTCGACAGGCTGATGTTTCAGGTTATTATACCTGTAATTGCTAAAATTTCTTCAAGTATACAACTTTGAACAGGCTAATTATTATATCCTGATGTACCCCTAAAGCGGAGTTGTCAACGTTGTTTACTTGCCTCATCACCGCTCTCCTTTCCTATAGTCTCGTTGCAAAGTGGTTGTACGAGCATCAGGGCCGTATGCGGCGGGAATCGGAACCCCTTTGCCTGAAGGCCGTAAGGGGAGCCGCTACGGGATTCTCATCGCTTGTAGTTACTGCCGGCTCTGCCGCGCTCACGGCAACGCGTAAGGGCAATAAACGAGATGCTGTGTTGAAAGGAGGTTTACTGGAGGTACCTATGCACAGCGGGTTTCCGGAGTCCGAGGGCAGCTGATGTCCAACCGCTCTCGCAACGATCGGAGTTGGCGAAAGGACTCAAGACGTTGCGTCACGTGATGACGCGACATATCACATGTTGCCTCAGTTCAAGCCTCAATACCATAGTAAATATCATCTTATTAATCATTGTTTACTTTGGAAGTCCTGCAAGATGATACGGGACATCTGAATTGCTTGGCTGCCATCGAGGCCCTGTGTCTATCTGGTCCGTGCTCTCTTTCTCGAGCATTCTCGTGCGTGTTCTCGGGATCAAGGATGTTTTTCCTCAGGAGGATCGGGTATGCGGTGCTTTTGGCGCTGTATGTGGGGGTCTATCTACGGGTAGGTCCCGGTCTGTTTCTAAATATGACGCGGGTGTTTCCTTCGCCTGCTAATTGCTTGTTGATAGGTGTTGCACTGGAAGAGGCGGCCTGTGATTCGGGGAATGAGGGAGCCCAATGACGGAGAGCATGAGAGCGAACCTGGATAAATCACATGTCAAGCCACTCAAGTCAACACTTAGATATGGATCAAGGTAATTTTTTCAAGATCAAATTGAGTCTACTTATTCTGCGTTGTTGTTCTTACCACCCTGTCGATCCTCCATCAACCCGCAGATCCGTTCCAGTGATATACGAACTCGCGTCCCCCAGGAGGAAAGCAACGGCCCCGCGATACTCGTCCGGTGTGGAGATGCGCTTGAGCATGGCTTCTTCCTGCCATGTCGACGTCCAATCTTGACGGGCGAGCACTTGCTGGGTCATTGGTGTGGAGATGACGCCTGGGCTGATGGAGTTGACGCGGATGACTGGACCTGAAGAGGCTGCTGCGTCGTCTAGGGATGATGAGAATGAAGCCAAGGATGAAGATGGAGAGCCCCATTCGGCGGCGAGGGAGCGGGTGAGTTGGTGGACGCCGGCTTTGGAGGCACAGTAGATTGCAGTAGGAGTAGCCTGGAACAAAGTTGAGTATGATTAAATCAGTGATGGCTGCCTTCGAATGGGCACACCAGGTTGGGAAGACGACTCACCTTGTTAGCAATATACCCACTCATACTCGCTATGAACACGAAACTTGCCCCCAGACTCTTCCCCTCTTGAAACTGCCTTCTCACAACCTTGGCCGCCGCCTGCGCCACGTACAAGCTTCCTGCGAGATTCACGTCGAGGGTTTGTCGCGTCTGTGACTCGGGATAGTTGATGGATTCGCCTACGGTGCCCACGCCGGCGCAGTTGACTAAGCCGCGGAGAGGATGCTGGACTTCGGAGGCGGCGGTTTGGAAGGTCGTTTCGAGGAGAGACGGGGAGGTGATGTCGCAGGCATGGTAGACAAGGGTGCGGGAGAGGGATTTTGCGAGAGCTTTGAGGGGTTCTACATGTATTTGTCTTTTGTCAGTGAAATGTCTCGTGTACCGCCGGGTTTTGGCTGAAGGAGAAGGACTGTTTACCCCATGTGGTCGCTAGAGGAATCTCGTGGGCATCAATGGCTATGACATCGCCGCCGCACTCGAGGATGGCTCTGGTGAGTTGAGAGCCAAGACCGCCAGTAGCACCAGTCACTGGTTGAGTACAGTGTTATTGAAAGAACTCTTGGGAGAGAGTCTGAGAAAGCTTGCCTATGATTGTTCGGTTGTTGAGGGAGAAGAGGCTTGGGGTGGTGATGGTGAAGAGAGATGGATCTGTGATTGGCTCTGTGGAACCCATGGTGACTTTTGTGCTTCTGCAGATGATTGATACTCTGTTGATGGATGTACGATAATTCTTTGCGTCATGAGTTGAAGTTATATACTTCCAAGATATATGTCCAGAATGCCAGTGTTAACTGTTACACGGTCGTTTCTCGTCGGCGGCCCCATTTGCCGCCAGCCGCCTGGTGGTTCCCGTTCTTACCCAGTTATCCAGAGGCACTGCATAAGATATCCTGATTTATAAGAAAACCCCATGACGGCTCGTCTCCAATTGAACTTCCTATAGACAATTGCTATCGTATGTTTCTGTCAAAGCCCGAGTCTAGACTCTACAATAACCGAAGCCACGATAACTACCTCTCAATTTGTAAGCTTCCCATTCAAGATATCAGACGCGTCTTTACTCAATTCATCTACTAAAACAGTCATGTTACTAATTAAATGTTATGTAAAAGGATCAGATGGGATCGTCAGGTGGACAACTCACAGCTTCAACATCCTGCAATACGTGAGGCGGAACGGCGGCCCGCCAACCCACATCTCCAGGCAACGAAGCGGAACGGCGGCCCGCCGGCGTCGTACTGCGCATTCGGTGGCTGAAATGCACGAACTAATGCAGCAAGTGAGCCGAAGCGGGGGAAAGGAACGATTAAAGCTGGGGAAAGAAAGGCGAGATTGACGATGTCTTCATTCACGTAAGGCAGCTTAATAAAAACATATATTCTTTACTTTCGATCAACTTGGTTCTTCTTTGCTAGGTATATATTACTGCTTTTGTTTGCCATTTGTGAAAAGAGCACTAATTGTTACGCTGACAGGTAACTCTCATCATCCGTGTAAAACAGCTCCCACGACCATGGCTCGCTCAATGCTTCATCGTCTCGAAGAGCTCTGCAACGTCGACGTCGACGATGTCGACACAGAGGTCATCAAGAGCATACCCTTTACACCGCACAACCGTACGTACAGCATCTTTTTGCCCTTGGTCAATTCGTCAGGGACGGCGGAACTAATGAAACGGCTCGTCTTGCTGCAGAAACGTCCAACCAGGCCATCATCACAAACGCTCTTCTAGCAGATGAACCTCTGCTCAAGGACCTTGTTCGGCAGTATGGCTCTCAGGGATGGGAACGAGTCTACGACCAAGCCGTATGTCCGACTCAAAACCTCCATCACTCACTCACTCAATCTCTCTCTCAACCCCATCTCAACTCCTCTCTCTCACTCACTCAACACAGCAGCGCCCCGCCCCTTATCCATCATCATCACCCTCATCACCATCACAACCACTCACACAACAACAACAAAACAGGCAGTCCACCTGACCGCCCGCAACGTCCCCCACCTCTCCGGCCGCGTCCTCATCCAGACCTCCCTCCGCCACGTCTCCTCCTCCGCCGAGACCCTCGCCCACGCCCGCCGCCTCGCGGCCCTCTACGAAGCCGCCGGCGTCCCCCGCGACCGCTTCGCCATCAAGATCCCCTTTTCCGGTCCCGCCGCCGCCGCTGCTGCGGTGCTGAACAGGGAGGGCATCCGGACGCTGGCCACGAGCGTCTTTTCGCTGGAGCAGGGAATTGCGGCGAGTCAGAGCGGGTGTCTTTTTATTAGTCCTTATTATAATGGTGTGTTGCGATGATGATAATGACTGAACCTTGAATGGCATTGCGAGACTGACATGATGAAGAAATTGCTGCGCATTTGGACCCTTCGTTGCGTCCCACAACAGAAGATCCGGCTCTGGAGGTATGTCGTTTCCTCCTATCAGAAGCAATAAAGGAGACAGAAGAATCATGAGAGGGCACCAAGGTATCATGCATTAACCGCCGAATAGCATCCCATGTCTCCCCGCGTAATTCACATCCTCGAGGCCTTTGCCAAAGCATACCGCGAAACCGGCAAAGAACAGCCCATCATGGTCATTGCAAGGTAATTCTCCAACCCCTCCCCCGAGATACACGAACCGTTTCACAGAACAATACAACTCCCACACACGAAAGAAAGAAGAAACTAAAATCGAAGCCTTCCCTTCAACAACAGCCACTTCACCCCCGCCGAAATCATGGCCATGGCCGAGCTCGGCTGCCCGCACGTCACCGTCCCCCCGCACCTCATCCGCACCCTCCTCGACACGCCCGACACCCTCCCTCTCCCGACGACCAAGAAGCCCGAGAAGCTCAACTACGGCGAGTTCGCCACCGTGCAGCGCCTCACCAAGCTGTCCACCATCGACCCCTTTGCGCGTCCGGACTGGGATGGGAAGCTGGCCGATATGCAGACGGATTACCTTGCGAACGACGGCGAGAAGCTGGATGAGGCGATTAAGAACGATCCTATCGCCGGCAAGAGGTTGAAGGATGTGGAGGTTTTCTTCAATGAGATGGAGAATAAGGCAAAGGAGGCCATTGAGAAGGAGATTGCTGCTCAAGGGCTGTGAATAATGACGGCCAAGTGTAGACATGAAGATGGAATACACGTATGGTTCAGGTCTCATGAATATGTTGCACTCTCCTGGTAACCATCGCCCTACCATGTCATGAATATTTTCGTCGATCATCACCAAGACGCAGTTTTCTCGCAACGGTATTGGCAATCTCCAGTGCATGTTCAACGCTTGATCCCGGCCGCGCCCAAGGCTCAAGCACCTTTACAACGGTCTGATGACTTGCATCGATATCCGCCGCGAGATGGCTGAGATGCGGAGAATTTGCGGCCAGGGCAAGCACCAAGAAACAGTTCAGAGAGCTGGAGTCAACACTGGTCAGCTTCATCTCCAACGGCTACTTTCACTGCCTGTTTTTCATCAATGTCCGTTACTTACAACTGCAGCGAGCTATACGTGTACGGCGTCCTCTCCATGAGCAGATATCCCGCTCCGTGAAGGAAAGCTCGACACGCCGCCAGACACACCTTGCACTGAGATATTACCGACGACGGCACCTCTGCTCCTCCGCTGTCGAATGAGGACCCCGTGGCGTACACGACAAAAGGCCTGAAGATGCTCTGCTTCGCCGACCAGTAGCGCAGTCGCAGTATGCACGCCTGCCTGTTTCCTGGTGTGCGATCGAACAAGTCGGGCTTGATGTCCACCGGAAGGGCTTCATACCACCTTTCAAGCTGGAAGTTGAGTTCGCTACAAATCCTCAGCAGGGACGCATCTGGATGAGGCGTATCTGAGGCTGATGAGGCGAGCGAGTCAAGAGCGCGACCCGCGTATATGGTGAGGCTGTCGGTAAAGTAGATGGCGTGATGCATGCGGTTGAGAAGAGAGCGAGCTGATATCTCAGCGAGAACGCAAAGATGCTCCAGTTTGGGGTTAGTCCCGTAGTTGGGGAACGGCATGCGATCAACAAGGACATCGATGCCGCTCCGTGGCTGGTGGAACTCAGCTAGGATATCACTATTATGGTTCCAACGGTCAGCAAATCCTCGTCGACTCTTGCCCACGTGTAATGGCCATCATACCTCTCAATGATGAAGCAGACCCAGCTCAACCGCGTCAGTTCCTGAATCTCAACCTGACTCGACAGGATATCCTTGCACCTACTCCGGGTCAGACATATCCTTTACCACTGAGGAGGAACGGCACAACTTGCCGAATTAAAAGCTGCTGTATGCTGCTCGACGCCATATTAATCAGCCTCCAAGCCGTCAACGGCTGCACCACGTACGTAAAGTACAGCGCGCACAATATCAAGCCTTGCGAGAGCTGAATGTCGCCACTGAAGGAGATCATCCACGCGGGCACCAGAATCCGGAGCGCCCTCTGCATGCAGGCATCGCCCGTGTTTCCATTCTCGTGGTCCCTTTCATCGTCGATGGGGTCGGACGCAGTGGCCCCAAGAGCCAAAACGGCCAAGAAGAGGGCCGACCTAACGTCCGAACCGAGGCCCTCCCGCATGACGTCTTCGTAGCTGGCCAGAAGTTGATCGCGGTCAAGAATGGGGTGAAAGGCATGTACTAAAGCGAGAAAGCTACTCAGATAGTCATCCGCAACCGTTCTGTCAACATGCTTATCCTCGGCTTCAAGTCCTGAAACTCCCATAAAGTCCAATGCCAAAGATCGTGATCTGGTGTCCTCGACCCGAAAGATGAAGTCCTCGGGATAATCTCCCACCAGAGGACGCATCTGCGGCAGCGTCAACAGGCTGCTCGTGCTCGTCTGGTGCCCTAGAGGAATTGTAATCGGAGGCACGTCATCATCTCCATTCATCCCGCGTCTCGATGAATTTCCCCCCTCGTGTGTGGCGAGTGCCCAAGTGGAGTGCGGCATCGACGCTGCTTCGCGTGACGGCGAGTCCATGCTCTCGTCGCCTTCGGTACTCCCATCATTCCGGCGAAAGAAGTCTGGCAGCGGCTGCGGCACCATCGAGATAGGAAGATCCTTACGCGGCTGTGGCTGCCTCTCCTGCTGCAGCCGTCTGAGCGCCTCTGCGTGCTCCCCGAGCAACGTCTCGATGCTCTCCAGGCGTCGAAGTACCGCATCCGAGGTCAGCGAGTCTCCGTTCTGCTGTCTTTGTGCAGAAATCCCCCTGCATCCACGGACTCATCAGAACAAAACAGATTCCTAGGGATGTGAACAGCGTCGACGTATGCATTCACCCGCAGGCGCTGACGTCTGTCACGTACCTCGGAGGAGCAGGTAGTACGTAGACGCAGTCCAGCCCCTTCTCCAGACATCCCGTGCATGTCGGTTCCAGCCCATCGCAGCGTCTCTTCCTATACCGCCGTCAGTCACGCGTGAACAAGCAAAGAGTAACCTATAGACGCGGCTGGATCGTGGTTGAACCTACCGCTGGCGACAGTGCATGCAGGCAACCATGGCCCTTGTTTTACCAGTACTCATAGTGCAAGGTCTTATTCGGGTATTGGCCCAGCTCGTCACATTCTTCTTTGACTGAAAGATACCGGAAGAAGAAGTTGATGGAGTTGTGAATGTCTTTCGTTCATCCTCATTCACGTCCAGGCCATGAGGCTGGGAACAGTGGACGAAGAGGAAAGTACCTTACAGTGGCACGGGGAAATGAAACGTACTGTGTTTGCAGGATGCGCGGCAAACACCCAGTAAAGTAAACACTGCCTACTTTATGGCGCCAGCCAAGTTGTCCAGCAAGCTGACTCAGCACATTTCCCAGCAACTTGAAGTTGATGCATCACGAGAAATTCTAAGAGCCGGAGGCCCTCTAATTGTTGTTATTCTTCCCAATAATTGGCTTAGGAGACACAACTGACGATACTATCGGATGCTCATTGATCTCCGCTGCCAACAGCAGCTTTTGAAGCTCTCTCTCTCCATACAAACATACTCTCAATCCGCCATTCTGCATTCGACAACTTTTGTCAGAGATATGGTGATCCATGTACGAAAACCCTTTTGGCCATCATGAATTCCTTTTCAACGCCCGAGTCATATTGAAATATGCACGCAAAGCCCTATAGGCGCAACAAATGAGACGATCAAGCACCTCTTCTCATCCCACCACATCAAACTTTTCGTCATCACCCTCGGCCATGTCCACGTCAGGGGCTGCTGGTCTGGAAGTGAAAGCCGCCCAGCCGCTTCGAACAGGCACGTTGGGTGTCTCCGTTTTGACTTCTTTTGCGGCTGGCTTTGCAGCGGGCTTCGCTGCTCGTGGTGCCCTTGCGGCTCTGGCCGGCTTTGCTGGCGCAGCAACAGGCTTGGGCGGTTCCTCCTTGATCTTTTCTTCTTCTTCTTCGGGCTCGCCTTCGTTTTCTCCCTCGCCTTCCTCCTCATCGTCTTCGTCATCATCTTCATCGTCGTCATCGTCGTCGTCATCATCATCATCGCTAGAGCCCGATCCTTCGCTATCGCCCTCACTGCCGGGGTCATAGTCTTCTTCGTCTTCGTCCTCTTCATCTTGTAACTGCTGCTCAGCTTCATGCTGTGCGCGCTCCAGCTCCGTCATGCCATCTCCTTCTCCCTCGACGGCCCCAGCTTCGCCATTTTCGGCTTCCCCGTCCTTCTTCTTGGGGCCCTTGTTTTCGGCCAGCTGCAGCTTTGCCTTCCTCTGCTCAGCCATGCTCCTGTCTTGAAGGCCGTTCATCTTGACATACTCATCGATGCCGCCGTAATCTTGCTGGTCCAGCATGCCAAACTCCAGCTCCTCTGTGTTGCCCTCCTCGTCGGTGAAGACTTCGACTAGAATGTTGAACGTAATTTGAAGGATGTTGGTGTAGCTGATTGCAGCAATGCGGTTGATTGGAATGAAGATGAGCGGCTTCTTGAATCCCCACAAGATGCCGTTCTCGAGGAAGAAAAGAAAGCCGTCCTTTGAGCCCCTGAAACCGCTGACATGAACTGCCGTTTCATTGGGTCGATGGGGCTGGCGCACCATGCTGCGAAACTTGTTGGGGTCGGCAGAGACGATCTTGACACCGTTACCTGCCGCCTGTAATCGGGTGCTCAGGGCCCAGTGGAACAGAGACTTGTATGTGTCTGATACTGCAGCCGCAGCCCCTGCCTCCGACCCTCCAACCGTTCCTTGCTTTGGGGCGGTGATGGGGACTGTGAAGACGAATGGCTCCGCGGAAGGCGGGTTACCTGCCTTGGAGGGCAGACAAGTTCCTTTAGGGAATATGACGTAGTTGTGTTGAACCTGAGCCTTGTCAGGGACGGGGAGAAAGAAGGCATATTCTGTTCAGTATCAGTCAGCCAAGGGTACTCAACGACAATGATCAGATTTGAAGGGGGAAAAACGGACCAATATCTCTCCATGCATAGCTAATGCCCGGAAGAGGAGCTGTCGTTCCAGGGGCCCTGGCATATAAGTGGTTTGCAGTGAAGCAGATTTCGAGCTTTTTCCTCTGCGGGACAACGACGGAAATCTCCTTGACCTCTAAAAGGACATCTTCATCTGCTGCATTGGACAGGGTCGCTTGACTGCTGGGACTGCCATTTGCTTGCTGCTCTGCGCCGACTTTCCGCTTCTTTTGCGCTGGCTCTCCGTTTTCCTGCAATCGTTCGTAGACGTGGTCGGCGATGTTGTTGAACAGGGCAATCCGGCTGGGAGAGTCTAGGCTTCTGATTAGCTGCCTGATACAGGTTGGAAAAAGCTGCAGCTCAAATACCTGCAGCTTGCTTGATGCTGGCGATGATGTCTGGCCGGGCCTGGAAGACGGCGGATATCCGCTGCGAATTGAGCGACTGGGCCATTGTGACGCAGCGAACGGGAACCACGGTCAAGAGGACAGGCGCTGCAAAGGCCGCAGATTCGCTGATGGCAGAGAAACGAGTCGCGGTTGATGCTTCAGGTTCACGATTCAAGGTGTCACTTTTGCAACTGACGCGACTTTGCAGCGACGTCAACTGCGCTGCTTAGTCATCGGGCGTGTCGACATCCCCGCCATTGTTATTGGAAGCTGCTTCACCTTCACTCCTGAGTCAATGATTCATGTTCTCAGGCAGCAAGACAGCCGTCTATGCTATCGCCACTCCATCACTTGATCCCTATCAAAAGATCGTGAGATCACTGGGAATCGCTTGCTGCGTGAACCGACGACATCCAAGGCAACGTTCCACGCACACCGTCGGCAGCAAACGGCCTTGGCTCTCAGCACAATGGCGGCGCCGTTCCCCAACCTGTACACCCATCGAAAGGTGGCCGAGTCGGCCGCCAAGGCCTGTGACGTTTGCTACAAGCCCAGCTCGTCTGTCCTCATTACGCCAGACAAGAAGGTATATCCTGGCCATGCTCAGAGTCCGTTTCTCGCACAGGGCTGAACGTGGCTGCCGTAGGACTTCTTCTATATCTGCCCCGCCCACTTGAAGGACCGCTACTTTTGCACTCCCAATATTGACGAGGATGCTGTCAAGGCCAAGAGGGAGAAGGAGTTGGCTGAAGAGAAGGAAAAGCTGGTGAAGGAGTACCAAGAGAAGCTGCGCAAGAAGAAGGAGAAGGAGAAGGAGAAGGAGAAGGAAAAGAGCAAAGACAAGGACAAGGACAAGGACAAAGAGAAGGATGAAGAGAAGGACAAAAGCAAAGAAAAGAAAGAAAGTAAAGATGAAGCGGAATTCAGCCCCGTAAGTCAAGTCAGGAGATCGTTGCTGGATGGCTGCCGGACTGAAGGCGTGACATACTGACCAGATGCTAGAAGAGCGATGGTGTTGAGACACCAAAAGAGGAGGATGAGCCGCGTGTCTTTGAACTCAAGAGGTTCGTATTAGATTTCTCCCCTTCTTTCATTCGTATCAGTACTTAACGTGCGCAGTGCTTTCTATCAACAGCGACTACAGCGCAAACGCCAAGCAGAAGCCGCCAAAAGAGACCGCGAGAGGGCATCTCAGCCAAACTATTTCCCGTCCGTACCAACAGAGCCACCGAGAAAGTAGTCGAAATCTGGGTCTCAAGTCACGTCAACATACTTCTTGTCTCGTCACATCTTCGACACGGCCTTTTACGCCATATGGTGCCCATGTATCCGGCCTAGCAGCCGTCACCTTGTACGATCCGGGCAGCCAATCCAGTCGTATGCCCTCCTCGTCTTCCAGAGCCATGGAGTAGACAGTTGCAGAACCCAACGCAGTAAAGAGAGTCGCGACATGACAAGAGGAGAGACATTATCACCGACTCACTCATCTGCCCCCAATTGGTGCACCTCATCGCACAAACTTCCAACATCCCGGATACCGTCTTCGTCTCTGAGTAGATCACATCATATCACCCCCGGAGCTGCGATATTCGTCCTCATCATCGTTCCATGCCTGGACAGGCTTAGCCAAGGCTTCAGCTGTGCTCTGGCGGTGTTTTAGGGCCAAAAGAACCGCGGGCAAGCAAGTCAAGCAGGCCAAGTAGGCCAAGGTGAGCAAAATCTTGTCAGCATCTCACTTCTTCCAATCTCAAGAAGTCAACAAGACAAATCTAAAGCAAAACAATACGAGGTGGCCAATCATCAAGTCTGCTCTTGAAAATTTTCTTTACCAGCAGCATCCGGAGATTTCGAGTCCGGATGTTGGTTTCGGTCCCGAGACGGAGTTTACTCTGGTCTGGATGGCTTCGCTGACATCGACTTTCGATCGGAATCGGCAGAGTTGCTATCCACGAACGCTGGTGATCGATCCGGTTGAAGCTTAGTTGTATTATGGAGTAGCACTACTTGTGCAATACCATGTACAGCGCATAGCTGCAGTTAAGTTAGCGACAGACGGGCAGCCTAAACGCGACATGATGGTGGCAGACTGGCTAGTGCTTACACTTGCGGTGTCTACAGCTCTCCAGCTGCATGCTCTGCCACTTGGTGGTTCCAGGGCTGAAATCACACGCCCTCCACAAGACGAAATGCCGCAGAAGAAGGAAAAAACCAGAAGAAAATGGGAGGGGGGGTGCTACCGTCTTCTCCACTGGTTTGCTGTGTTCTATTCTGGATCATGAGATGGTTGATACAGCCCGAACGGAAGAGGCCGGCGTTCTATGGCAACGGCCTCGGAGACGAGGCTGCGGGCGTCCATGATGTGCAGTTACAGAAACTCCGAGTACTGTGACCATCTATGGCGTTCGGGGACCAGAGAGCAAACTCTATGGCCTCCTGGTCCCCGATTCTCACGCGAGGGCGCATTGCGACCTGTCTAATCTAGCAGCTCAGAAGATCAACTCCAGCGTCGACACACCGGGGCTTGACGAAGTGGCTTCAGAGGACTTACAGCTTCGGAGTATCAAAACTACGCGTACGGAACTGGCCCATGCGCCTTGCCATTGTTTTCGCTTATGTACCTGTACTCTCGCACAGGTCACGGCCGGCCGGCGGAGAAGCATCGGAGGAGTGCTGCTATCCATCCCTTTGATGTTTTTGTTCCACACATGTCTGCGAGCCTGGTCCCAGCTCCATACTCATACTGGCCTCTTGATCCTAGGATCCTACCAACATCAGAGCATCTCGCAGTCGAATTGCTACACGCCCCCTACCAGACAGCCAGCCAGAGGAAACGAAATTGAAACCCCCGTTACCTTGTACGGGTAGCCGTGCTCATTGTGCAACCCTGCCTGGCATGCGGCATGCTGACATGGAGACAAGGACGATGCCCTTTCCGGAAGACTCTGCATACACAAGCTACACGCACGCCTTACGGATTGTATGTGGCAGTAGCAGTACCTGTACAGTACGATACAGCTGCCACGCCGTACTCCATACTCCTGGTTTGCTCTGCTCCGTAATCTGGGGAGCTCTTGACGATCTGCCATTGCAGCCATCAGTTGCCCGCACACCGGCGGCTGTTTCAACCATCGGCGGCCATTCTGGCGGCGGGACTTGGCGCATGCCGTCGCAAAACTTGACCATTTACGCCTTGGTTGAATGTTTGCACATGCGCCTCGCCAGCCAATCAACACCAGCAGTCACAGGCAGTTGTGAGCCCCTGCCTTCTCTCCCGGGGTCGCCTTTATTACTCTCCTCGCCCTCTTCGAGACGCCCTTGAACATTTCATCTACCGCCTTCACAGGCGCTTTCTTTACGGAACACATGTATCCCCTTGAGAAGACTCAGCTTTCAGGCTCCTGACAAGGCTCCTGTCACCGCTTTCAGTGTGTTCATGTCGGTCAGTTGCACGGCAGTGAGCGCAGAAACCTAAAATACAGGGCCGTATGCGTCTTGCTAATTCACCCACTTGATTGGTAAGAGATGAGTGGACAAGTTAGCTGACCCGCGGACTTCGAGCTCTGCGGCTCCGGTACGCGGTTCCAGCAGCAGCAGAGACGATCCATAGGAGGAAAGGGCCTGCAGAGATTCACCCCCCTTCGAGGCCTGTGCTCGACCTTTGACCCAGTCTGGCTCGCTGTGCCGGGGGAGGCGTCAACATCGTTCTGATGGACGGGCGTGAAGAAGTGGCCTTGTGGAGGTGCAGCATGTCCCCATAGCGCGGTCCGAGCTGTCATCGATGCCACTCGCTTCGGTGCTTTATTGGGGTTGGGATGAGAGACCCTGAAAGGAGAAGAAGTCTGGACGGTGCATTTATCGGTCGGCTAATTTTTCATCTGGGAGATGGAGACGAGATACTCTCCGGGAGTGCAACGTCGTCTTGGACGGGCAATACTGTGGTGCTTGGAAAGCTGGCAGCAAGGCAACTTGAGCTACGTTGATGGGATTCTTCTTGCTTCTCTCGGGCTGGAAGGTACCCATAAGTTGGCCGACCCAACCCCCTGGACTCAGTTGGATATGACTTCCTGTCTAAGCCACCCCTCTCTTCCTCTCCAATTTGAGATTCAGGTTGCTTATGCCAGCGGGTCATGCGACGAAGCGCCCTGGGATCGATCGAAGAAAAGCCGCTGAGACCACTACTACTACTACCGCTGCTCCATACGCCTGGACATTTTCTCGGAGACCCCATCGTCCAGGATTGCAGCTTGCCCAGAAGATCGAGATTTCATGGGGGGGGGGAAATAGGCCCTAATTGCCCGCGTTGCCTGCTGGGGAACGCCCATGCCTGTACATGGACACGCGCGCACACCCTTCAAGCCACCGGGGTCACCGACGATCCCAGCTGCGTGGTTTCATCGGATCCTAGTGCTCTGTGCCTTGGACGAGTAAGACGCCTCCGGGACGAGAATGGCCTTTGGAATTTAGGTAATAAGCTGGCGCGAGGGGGCTTGATATTAGGCCAGGCCAGGCTCAGTAAGCGACCTGGCTCAGAATAAGCGGGCAAAGGAGAAGCTTTCCAGAAGAGACAAGGATGAAGAACCAGCCAACAGCATCTCGAAAAATGCAGCAGACCGGGGTGGTTTGCAATACCGTCATTGTTATCATCATTAACGCCGTCCACTAAAGGGGGGGAGGGGGCGTATTGACCACTTTGAAGTTGAAAGAATGGAGAACCTCTCACTCGGCAGGACTCAACGGCAGTTTTCTCGGTCGACAATATTGGGCTTGGTGTTGATGAAGAAGGGAAGGAGCGAGACGAGGGCCAAGAAGTTGGGATGAACATCTGACGGCTCCAGGAGCTATCCTCGCCTGAGGCGTGGTGTAGTCGACGGGATTATCAAACACCATGGCCTGTCCCTGCTTGTTTGGTGTCTTAGCTTCACGCCTCAGCCTAGGGCTCGTGCTGGTTTATTCAGTTGCCTGGATGACTACGTCGTTCCATATTTCTTTCTTGAACTACATGACAACTCTAGTTCTGAACTCTTCAGAGACAAACAACAAAGCATACGGATAACGGGTATACAAATGTCAACGATGGGAATTGGAGACAACTGAGGGGCCAGATGGTTTGATAAGCGGAAGCAAGAGGTGAGATGCAAAGAACAGGGGTGAAGAAAGCAATGCAAACTGGTTGTCACCATCAGGCTATTGTATGCAGTCGTCGCACAAAGAAGACAAACTTGCTACTGCTAGACTCCATGCCTACTAGACCATCAAGCTACTAGGTATATCAAAGCGGAAAGTGCACAAGTACTTTGTACATGCGAAGTCAGCCCAGCATATTCAAGAGACTATTCTTTCTCTCTTACGGTGTTACAAATGCCAAGCCCCGGGTTGTGATGTTGACATGCTCTTGGCTTTCTATTCCTTGATCTTCTTCGTCTCTTGCAACTGGGCTGAATAAGGAGTAGCGAAAGCGAAGAAGTAATTGACATCACAAAAGTCCGATTGGTGGGATTTTGAATACTATCGCGATTAAGAGGCGACATCCGGATAGTACATACATACACCCCCAAAAGGCCGATCCCTTCTGCCCCTTGTCGGTTTTTTTTGTCTTGTTGCTTTGTTAGGCTTTACGGATGGGAAAAGGCGGCCGAAAGTAGCAAAAGACGGACAACGAACTGGGTAATACATGCATGGTCCTTTTCATAAGCAGCAACACATGACGACCTTTGGGGTTTTGTTGGCTGTCGAAAGATGCCATTTTACGCACTTGACTCCCTCTTTAAGAATCGGGATACGACGCTGTTCCACCCTCTGCTGAATTGTAGCAGTCTCATCAGGCAATCAGAAGATAAAAAAGGCCGGATGTCGGGGCCGATCGGACCGCCAGATAGGCCGGGATCAGAATCCTTTGCGATTGCCCTCCAAGATTTCCCATTTCATGGGGGGATGCTGAAAAGCACCTGCTCTTTTGAATATGGGATGACGATGGGAGTTTTATGACTGGCAAGCGGTTCAGCGGCCGACGGGAGAACAAACCCGCCTTGTCGGTAGTAGTCAATATCAATGTCCAAATGACGTGCTTGGGTCTCCTCTACTACTAAGTTACCAGCTGTATCCATCTACCAATGGCTGCTTGGGTAGGTAGGTGGTATTGTTGTCGAAGGCCCCTTGTTCGTCCTCATAGGGCGTCTGCGGCTTTCGACTTCCGCGCATGAAGACGTGATTACTCCGTCTGTTGTGGACGTGTGTTCACCGAGTGCTACCTGAACCTGCATGAGGAAGTGCAGGGTACGTATGTATTGTCATGTAAGTGATGGGCCATCATGACATGTTACCGTCGGTTTATTCGACTGGAAAGGGGAAGGTGAGAGCGCCGTCTCGGCATTGTAGTTGGGCTTACTACGACTATCTCCGACAGTACATCGGAGTAATATCTGCTCCGTACAGTACCTTACTATTTGAAAGAGTATTGTCGTTGTTCGACGGTCACTATTCTGGTTGCCGAGAGTTATCTTACACAAACGTAAGAATGGGCTATTAGTCTATTACAAAGATATAGGGCAAGTGATAGGCAAAGTGATAGGCAAAGAGTGGATTGAGGGGGAGGCGAAAAAAGGCCATGAATCTGACGCGGCCGGCCATGTGCTTGTCAGCTTCTAATCTTGCTGTGTTTATTTGCTAGCGCTGGTCCTCTTTGTACCGGAGAATTAGTGATTACAATTTGATACCATTTCTCCTCTTTCCCGACTCATACCGTCTCTGTCTTTTGGATCCGAGTCGTGTATGTAGATTGATTATCAGCTGAGCTATAACTCTTGGCCACCGAATGTATACGAGTGCCGCGTCACTGCTGAATAGTATAATCCAGATACCCGGTGTAGCAAGTAAGACGAAGTAGGCGAGGCAGGGACAAGGAAGAGCCATCGTCGATTCTATGCATAGACAAACGGCCCTATATGCGACAAGGACGTGGTAGTACTCTATTTTGGCACATGGCGATGCATGATATTCAAGCTCGACGGTCACATCGAGCCACATGACTGAGCATATAGTAATCAGCTCAGGAATTCCAACGCCCCCCCTGGCGATGATCATTTTCACCACCCCGGTGCTATCCTAGCCCGCTAACTGAAGTGTCTTCTCATCATCATCACAAATTGCCCTTGCTGCCGCTGCCGCTGCCGCCTCGGCCAGGAGGCATCCGCAGGGCCGCCCTGGAGACCTCCTCCTCGACCCTGGCCTTCTGCAGCGAAAAGGCCGGGTCCTCTCGAGCGCCGCACGAGCACGGGAAGCCTTTCCAGTCGTACCGGCCCACGCCGGCGCCGCACTTCGGGTTGGGGCACGCGAGCCGGCCGCTCAGCTCACCCTTCTCCAGCTCGGCGCGCATCCAGCTGAGGGGCTCGACGAAGAAGTGCTGGCAGAGCGGGCTCGAGGGCGGCGGCGGCGGAGAGGGGACTCCGTTGTCGCCGTCGTCCTCAGTGGTCCCCGACGCGCGCGGCTGGTGTGGGACGATGAAGGGCCCTGTGGCCAGGATGCGGCGGCATTTCTTGCAGCGGAGCTTCCGGTCCGCCGTTGGGGCCGAAGAAGGCAACGATGACGATGACAAGGGCGAGGCTGACGGATCTGACGTTGACTGAGCTGCAGCCTCGTCCTCGAACCACAGCTGTGACGGCGCCTGTCCCACGGCGAGACTCTCCCTGGCGGCGCGTTGATACAGCCACCTCTGGTAGATGGGCTGGGCCTCCATATCGCCGTCGGCAGGGCAGCCCATCTGCCACCATAGATCGAGCTGGGCCATGAAGCCCGTGTTGGGGCCGGCAAGGGGTCGCGTCTGCTTGATGAGCGCCAGGGCTGCCCGAACGGGCTCGCTAAAGGACCTGTAGCTGTCTTCCGGATGCTGGTCTTCAGGTAGAGTCGCAGCCAGCTGTGAGCCTGCAGGGCCGGTGAAGCGATCCGGGTAACGCCAGAGAAGGTAGGCGATGATGGCGGAGATGGAACGAGATTTTCCGGCGGCGCAGTGGACGAAGACGGCACCGCGTTTGGGGGGGTTCCGTGGAGGTGATCCTGAATTTGAGGTTTGAGCTGGTGCTGCTGCTGAATTTGATGTGGACTGGCCTGGCTCCTTGGAGGCATCCAGGCTGATGCTCTCAACTGCCTCCACTACACTAGCCACAGCATCGCTGTTGGAGCTCTGGTGCTGACTCCTCCCGCTCCGGAGGCCCTCGTCGATGAACTTGACGGCCCTTGGCAGCTCAATGAGGAGATCCGAGTCTTCGACATCGTCAATGTCAATGAGAAGATGCTTGAACGGCTTGCCGTACTCGGAAAAGGGCTCGTCCTTGAAGTTTTTGAGACTGGAAGGGTTGAAGGAGACGAGGGACAGGACGTGTGTGATCTTGCGGTCCAGAAGCGATTGTGAGCGGCGGAGGGCCCATAGACTGTAGAGGGGTTCTTGCATTAGCTGTGGTGTGACTTTTAGTTGATGGTTTGACATTAAATGTATCAAGACGTATAGATGTGTAAGCACCATACACATGGGAACATATCTTCATCAGCAATATTGGCATCAACATCGAACACTCACCCTCCGACATAGAGATTGGGCACCCCCTCGATTGTGCTCAGCGCCATCTCGATGACGCTCTTCTCCAGGGCGTTGTGCGCCGCCACTTCGAGCCGATGGCCAACCTGCTCCCTCCCGCCCTCGACAGGGGGGACGTCTGCCGGCACTGAAGCCGATTTATCTGATGACGGGGCCACGATGGTGGTGTGTAACAGGCTGCTTTGGCCTGTTGACTTATGAAGGTTTGCTTTTATGTATGAATTGAAAGAGTAAATGACGAGATATGAGCTGAGAGCCGAAGAGAAGAGAAAGTCGTTGCTGATGGATAGAGTCTGTCTGATGAGTGTGATCGAAGAGGGGAAAATCCGTCTGTATCGACCCCTGTCTGTGAGCTCTGATCTAAGCCGAAGTAAATATGCGAAAACCTCTAGAATATGGTGAGTCTGAAGGCTTCAATGCAGCATTCAGGTAAACGACCGTCGTATCAGTTGCGCAGCTGTTGGGTTCATGAGGCAGCAATCAATGTTCATCCTCTTGAAGCTCACTCGTCACATGCAGTTTTCAGTTTTCAGCTTTTTGCCGTGTACAGCCACACCAACTCTGCGTAGCACAGCCACAGTTACCCCTCCCTCAGCCTTACAGCAGGGCTGGTCAGCCTCGTCTCGCCGCAGTCCCCTATATCCCGCCCCCAACCCGCCCCAAAGCGCCCTAAAACTGCCCTACAGCAGCACCTGCCCACAGGTGCTACAGCGCTATGCCGAGTGCGGCCCCAGCGCGCTCTGGCCGCTAAACGGGCTGCAAGCTGCCAGTGGGTTTCACCGGCACTTTTTCTGCGCGAGAGCGCCGGGCGAACTGATTGATCGATACATGTACGATCCAACACGATGCGAGGCAATAACTCCGGTCGATACCTCACATGCTGCTGCTGCTGTGCTCGATGATGTACATGCATGTATACCTCTCTTACACACCCTCTTGCTCGAATCTACATACACTAGCACAATCTAGCTGCTGAAGCGACTTGCCTCTTCATTCTCATGGTTGAAGTGAAATGATGTACAGCTACATCTTGAGCTGGCGAAGCAACAGCAGCAGGAATTGAAACATGTACAAACTCCCGCATTCACACGCCCCTCCAAGACGCACGGCAGACGACAAGGCACAGCTACAGGCGCCAAAGCGTGCAGGTCCATGTGCGGAATCTTTCATCACCTCCCAATTGCCTCTTTCAGTGTTTCGTACATTGACATGCATGCTGTTTCACTGGCTTGTGGCACATATAGTACGAGTATATCAATTGCACCAGACATCAGAGACAGAGGATCAAGTACATACATACATGCGGTAGGTACTTACTCGTAGACATCCAAGACATCAATTGCGCGTTATTAATGGCACCGAATATCAGTTACACCACGAGTGCTCTGTACTGCTACGACATGATACTACCACCCAATCGTGGGAGATGCGACCTCATCGACTCTATATTTAGCAAATCCAACAGAGACATGCTCATGTCCATCCTCAATGTAACGCCATACGCATCTGGCCGTCCCAATCCAAGCACCAAGCATGCTGTAAGCGCCTGCCTTGTCTCGAAAACTGCTGGATGACACAGGACGTCTGGTTGCACATAATGCACCCGCCCAGAAGCGTACCAGCATAACGCAAGATCAACACCCTTACAAAATTGAAAATAAGAGGACAGCCGAGAACAGGAGGGGGTGTGCGTGAGCTTCTTGTGTGAGAGAATGCAAGGTAATGGAACCAGTATCCTTCAATCCTACAAATTCCTAAATGGGCGGTACGTCCCTCGTGGTCTCCCCTTGTGCTTCATTTATGCTTGTTCTCCCGCTGCATGTATGTGCCGTTTTGCTGATTTACAATTACTGATCAAATCGAAGCTTTGAAGCTTATCATCATCTTTATTTTCCCATCATGTCACTTTCTTTTATATCTGCCATTTCAAACGTCCATGCCTGATTCCGCGTCTTGCAATGAAAACCAAGGCAAGGCAAACACTCCTTTCTTTTTCCGGTTGGGTTGATTCCATCTCAACCTTCATTGCACCCAAGGTACGTGCAATTTGTTCTCCGTAGAACACTCGTCTCGATCATCATGCAACAAGGAGAATAGGTGTTTCCGTAGCTTGTAGGAGAAGGTCAATCCCAGTCTCTGATCTTTTCATATGAGTTACACCTCATACTAACCGGCCCGTCATCTCATCGTCTCTTACGTATCAATATCGTCGAAATGAAGTATGCGTACATTTAGAAGTCAAGCAGAACAACTGCCGGGTCTGATTTCAAAATGCACTATATGATCCACTTGGGAAACAAGTAACCACGTACGAAAGACGAGCCAGGCTCAGCCAGTTTCCATCTGAAGGCCTCAATTCTTGGCAAAAATAGAGGGCGAAGCAGACTATATCGTGGAGAAGTGTGCATATCGCTATACTCCCGGCGAACAACACCAGAGCCACTCGCACTAGGCGGCAACTCAAACAGACGGGGCGTATTGTCAAACCAGCCTAGCCAGCCAGCCTTACCCGCGAGCATCTCATACGAGTACTACCTCATAATCGACTTAGACCGGGCCAAGCTTCATTATGCATTTATTTCTAATACGGCGTCAATACGGAGCCCCTGCAGCTGACTCCGCGTGGAAGTTACCCTCGGCGACATGTCAGACATATACTCTCATTGTCCCTGTTTGACTCTTACAAAGAGATGCCATCGAGATTACTCCATATTACATACATTCGTCCGTCTTCCATGCAATTGCTTATATTGGCTGCTCGTGCCCTGGCACATCAAGGTGTAAGTGTCAGCTCCGTTAGACCCTTGTACCCGGTACCCTGCCGATTCGGCCTCATCACCCCCGGCTTACTAGTATCCGGGACTTGGCATCCACAGCTCGCCGCCAATTCCCTGCCACGGCATTTCTCTCCCTTCGGCGTTCTAGCAGGGCATCCGGCGTCAAATCTTTGTCCAAGCGGACCTCGGTCGAACACGTACGAACATAGGTAGATCTTCTTGAGTCAGTATGACGGATCAATCAGTGAATCACGTAACAAATCTACCCGAACGGAGGGTCAATTTCGTACACAGAAATGCACGGTCAGTTTGTCAACAAACCCCCGTATCCATACATACATACCTTATCCATCTCGCAGACAAACGCCATGGTCAATCAGCCCTCCATGCTGGTATAGACAGACAGGCCGCGGAGAGACAGTACATGCCGCCTCCCGATCCCTCCAAATTGCCCTCGAAATGGCATCTCCTACCTCCCCGGAATTTCCTTTCCAAGCCTTGTATTACAACTATTTCCCCCTTTACTGGACACAACGAACCCACGTCTTGTATTTTGTTCCTCCGTTTCGACAGCCTTGTCAGCATAACAGCAAAATAACACCAGAACCACCATTCAAAGCTCCAGCCATTCTATGACAAGTGCTGATTAAGAGATGGACCATGCAATCAATGAACAAGGCTTTCATCATCCCGCAAATCCGTATCACACGACCGCGGACGCACGTTAGCATACATACATGTCTTATGCGTGTCATTGTATCACTGACTGCCCTTCAATGTTCTCATAATACGTTACGTTACCCAAGAAGCACCGTAGCCCGCCCAACAAAAAGTGAGGTGGTGTGTCCCCGTCATCTTGTCATCCAAGCACCTTGGCTGGCCCAGATGCCGGTCTGAGTGCTACCCATTTTAGCAGCACAGACCTCCCCATCCTCCTCCCTATGTGTGTACTACCTAACCTACATTACGCTACACCACCACTGCTACTACAGGCAGTAGGGTCTACTCGTAATATATGCAAGAAACGAAGCAGATCCTACACCACTTTTTAAAGGCATGGGGGGCGCTTGTCTTTGTACTCCATACACGTGAACGGGTAAGACCATACTCGGCCTCGGCACGAGTCGCAGCAGGGAAATGTAAGACACTTGGTAGTACAGCTCAAGTAACGTGCGACTCGGCCATGGCGGTTTTGGTCTCAAGTATGCATAATTTTGAGAAGAGGGGGGAGAGAGAACTGCGGGCTGGCTAATGCGTGTAGCTGCTTCTTCGTAGGATCTCTAAATCCTTCAATCGTCCGTGGGAGAAGTTTGCGAACGTTAAGCAGAAAATAAAGTGATCAATCACAATGTGTAAGAGGGGAGCGTGTGTTAAGCGCCATTTGGAGTAATAGGTAATCATCGAAGTCACCTCTGGAGAAGTCCTCGTGTTATGGAACTAGGATTCATATGCCGAAGCATCTTAAAGATTTCATCTATTTTGTTCCCCGAACCATTTTTGTTACATACAGTATGGTGTCTAGCCTCACGGCTCACTTTTCGATATAAGGCTTCTGCCCGTTTTTTCCCCTTCGCCGCTTCCTCGTCCATATCCTAAGGAACAAACGTCCCCCCAAGAGCCGTAAGTGCCGCCCCTCCATCTCGCAGCCGGATTGTCTGGAGCCGGGAAAGACCGTGAAGCCTCCCGATGGAACCTCGTCATCCTCTGTCATACCTGCCCATGCCCTTCAAGAGCCGTACGTAAGTTCACGGCGGCAGAAAGAGCAAGGGAAAAGAAGGCAAGGAAATGAAACACCTCTTTTCTTTTGCTTGCTCCCTCGCTGCATGGGGTGGCACCACTTTCAGGCGACCAACACCCGGCTTCCCCATCCCAGCAGCCCGCCGAGGGACAACATCTGTATGTCAGCCGTTCCGGTCTGATGTTGCCAATGGGCGTCCCTTGTCCTCGTTCGCTGGCGCCGTCACACGACGGCTGGCTGAGCATCTGCTGTCCTTCCACCTTAGCCCGGGTGAGGGTAGGGCTTGGGGCCGTGTATCTGGGGACCAGGGTCTCGTGCCTTCAGCCCAACCAGAAGTCGTTTATCGCCAGCCACTTGCGTACGGCCCAGCATTAGTGCCAGTTCCGCACGGGGAGGGTTTGCGACGGCTCCTACGGCCTGCCAGAACCCGATGGGCTCTGCAACACCGCAGCGGAAATCTGCGCATCTACGATTTTCCCTTCCAAGCACGGTTGCTGCATCCTGCTTGCTGACCCTAATGCTCCCGGAATAAGCGAGGGTGTTCTGCGCTGTCGTGTTGATGCGAGTTCGCTCCAGAGCTGGCTCGTCGAGTCCGCGATAGGCCCGGGGAGAGACGGGTATCTGGGAACAGGCAAGTGTTCATCCATATCCCCCGGCCTATCTGGCCTTGGCGTCCCCTTCGTAGTCAGAGAAGCAGCCGACATCTGTCCAGCCCTGGCCTTGTGAGGTTCAGCTGGCCTGGCCTTGGGTAGTAGCACCAAGTGATCATCGTAATGCTCTGTAGCATCAGCATCAGCAGTGAAGGGCGGCCCTGCGATGGAAAAGATGGGGGAAAGAGAGGATCCTGAATCCTGTGCGATGCCCATCTTAGCGGCTGACATGGGGAGCTGTCTCTCTTCGCCGAATTCGGCGGCACAGGCGCAACAGCAGCATGTGCACGTCTCACCCCGTCATGGAATCAGCCGGGGAGGGGAGGAAGCTCTAATACTTCTAGGATTCTCTGCAGGCCCAGCTTCGTGCGGTGGTCTTCGTCAGCCTGGCCTTTGCTCCAAACGTCCAATGGCATCGTCGGCTCGACCTCCTGCTGCTGCTTGAGGCCTCTGTTAAGGCCGGCACCAGCGCATTTTCCGCCGTGATGCTCCCCATGGGCACACAAACCAACCCTCCCCATTCCCTGCAGCTTTGCGATCCGCGTTTGGAATCACCTTGCCCTCCCATCAGTGGCCCAAACTTGTCTGTTCAATTGTGGCGACGGGTGCGTATCCGGCAAACAACATTCTGAAGTTGTGGGCAATAGTCGCCTGTGCAGGCACCGTCGCGAAATCGGAAAAAAATCGCACCCAGAGCTTCACTCGCTGTAGAGCTCGCGAGGTGAGTTTTGCGCGCATGAATTTCCTTTTTTTTTTCTATCATTTTTATAAGACTTTTTGTTTGACACCCAAACGCCCAATTATAATCAATTGTCGTAAAGTCGTTATCAACAGAGGGAAAATTTGAATAGAATGAAGAGAACCTCGGCCAATGCGAAGAATATTTATTTTTGAACTGTCAATGCAATGCTGAGCTCCACTATATCGCCTTCCGGAGCGGGTATTCCTTTTTGTTTGTCGTTTCCTTTTCATAAGAAAACCGACTGAGGTGAAGAAAAAACAAAAAAACACATTCAATGCTATGCCGTCTTCTCGTGATGAAGGAAGAGTTTCGTAACTTGCGAACCTTCCGATGGAAAAGAGAAAAAAGGTAGAAATCGTCATTGCTGATCCCTGGTCGAGACCCAGCATGCTTCATCTCGGAGAAGGGTCCTCCTCCATCAGGCACGCATTCTCCAGCATATTCGTCCACTTGCCGCTAGTGCCTGCGTGACTGTGCTTGAGATGCTGTCGGAAATGATCGGCCCTGTAGAATTTCTTGGATGAATTGCACTCCCTGAACTTGTGCACCTCCTGAAGGTGTCGGATTCGCTCCTCCCAGTCCAGTTCGGAAGCGTGTCTTGCCTGGATGCCGGCGCCCGGCGGCACAGGTCCTGTTCGGGGAAACTCCTCCCCACAGTAACCACACGCATCGGCCTCGCCGGGACGCGTTGTCGATTCGTGGAACGCCCGACTGTAGCCCGACAGCGCGGAGCACGACCATGAGTGACGCCGCACGTGGAGAGAGTTCTGGTGACGCTCGGCTTCGTTCTTGTTCTTGAAACGGTTGCCGCAAAAGCTGCATTCATACTGCTTCTCGGCTTCGTGAGCACTAAAGGGGGGGGAAATGAGTCAGCGCACCGGAATGGAAAACGACAAGCCACGTCCACAAGCAAAACAATGCCCAACCCCGATTTTATGTTTAAAAAAAGAAACAGCTTAGCGTATGGGTTCAACTTACCTCAACTCTTCCGCCGTCTCAAACTTCTTGGGCTTCTTGGGACAGCATTCGCACATATAGAAGCCCTGGAACTTGCCGCCGGACTTTTGCATCTCGGGGAGCTTCCGCGGACTGGCGCCAGACGCCGTTCGCGCGTGCATAGACGTCCTGTTGGCGACTGAAGACTTGGGACTTGGGTTCAGGGATGCGGGCGTGTTGTAAGGCGAGGTGCATGACGTGGGAGACAGGGCGCCCGGCGAGACTCCACCGGGAGAGCGGTGGCCGTAAGCGCTGGCGGTGGTGTTCGGAGGGATGGAGATGGAAGACATGAAGAAGCTGGGTCGCGAAGAGGCGCCGCTCAGGAGGGACGTCGCCGTGGAGGGGCCTGTTGACAAGCGAGGCGTGGGAGAGCCGCGGGATGCGCCTTGGCCAGGCATCATGGGAAGGCCAAGGTCGTCTGAGGCAGGGCTGGCGGCCCGGCGCTTCTGTCCCGCACCCGCATACGCATCCTCAATGTGAAGCCTCTTGAGCGATGACGTCTCTTCAATCTCCATGTCGTCAGCGAAGCTTCCCTGGGTGGAAGTGGCATCGTCGCTGTTGTTCCGCCTTGACCTGCCTCGTGGTGACCGATCTGGTTCTGAGCTGTCGTAGGGAGAGCGGTGATCAATTGGGGATCGGTGAAACGGCGTTGAGAGGGGGGATACGGCAGAAAAGGTGGGCGAGTCTCGGGGTTGTGACTCAAAAGGCGCGCGGCTGTGGATGGGTAGTTGGATGGGGAGGTTGTTAAAGCTGGGGGCAAATCTGCCCTCGTTCTGGAGTCCTTGGGAAAGACTGCTGACAGGACCGCCGAGAAGAGATCGCGGAGGCGACCTGTCCAGTGTTCGAATGGGCGTCAGCATCTTCTTCATGCTGTCGCCGTGAAGCTCGGCTGCCGATTGGAACTGGAACTTGTTGTGGTGAAGGCCAAACGGCTCGCTGGAGAGGGAATCGCGGGACCTGCCAAGTCTCAATATGTTAGCAATCATGATCCATCTGCGCGGTTTGTCGCAGACAATCCAGCTTCCCACCTCTCTGTTGAAGCGTAGCTCGCATAGCCCTCGTCGCTGTTGATGCTTCCAGCTTCCCTCCTCTTGTAGCCAGATCGGTCCTCCAAGATGACAGGGCTCATGCTACCATAGCCGCTCGCAAAGGACGAGCGGCTGGCGAAGGATGAGCCGCGAGAGAAGTCCCTCTTGTCCTTCAATTCGTCCCGATACTGGGTGGGAGCCTCGCCGAAAGGAAGATGCCGTGGGGGCGGCAGAGGAGGCGGCACATCGTTTCGCAAGTCCATGCCCGGAATGGCCATTGCTGGACTACTTGGAAATGGAATGCCTTGGTCTCTGTATCGATTGGCCCCGGATCCGGGCACGATGATGCTTGGGAGGGAAGGGGGGGCCTCTCTGTATTGCGGAGGAAAGGCCATTGTTGCGAGTGCGAGGTGGGAGAGAAATAGGCTTTTGAAGTTCGAGAAGACAAGGTCGAGAAGAAGAGAAAGCAAAGGCCGAGGTGGCCTTTGGCGTGGAATATGTGAGCAGCAGGTGTTTGCCGTTACACGCCCATTCGAGTCATGGAAACGGATTGAGAGCTGATGGGAGTCAATGCGCCAGTGTAAAGGCAAATCCGCTGCTTCGGCCGCGGCAACGGAGACAAGTCGTACGTGTCGCGTGGGCGAAGCAGGGAAGAAGTGCGTAGGTGGCAACGGGGTCCTGGTCCGGAGTGCTTTGTTGCGTTATCCAGGTCCAGCTTCTAGGTAGCCGCAACGATGCTCCGAGGCAGTGCGTATGTAGGTGTGGTTTGAGATGGTAGCTGAACGGGGCAGCAGATGGGGTAAAGAAGGCCAGGAGCAGACAAAGAGGCAAAGGTGTAGAGACGAATAGGATTGGAGAACGAGGATTGGAAGAATGATACACGAAGCCGCTAGAGGCAAGTCGAAGGGACCAAAGACATGGGATGCCTCGAATTATAACAAGTGGGAGGTTAGGACGACTTTTAATGTAGGGGCAAGAGGCGGGAGACCAAAAGAGAAATATCGAGCTTGGTCTCCGCTGCGCTGCTCGGCCCAGCGAGAAACAGAAGAAGACAAGACAAAAGTGAGATGGACCGCGCGGGGGTGAGAATAGAAGGTCGAGAGCACAGCCGGGGGGGTGTAGATAGGCGACCAGCATGAGATGGCCCTCCAACAAGTGCCAATCCTGTTAGTGCGCGGGTGGTCGTTTGGCCAGAGGAACCAGGGACTTGGTTGGACGAGGGGCGCCGTGCGTTGGAGCAGCCATGTTTGTTTCTTGTGTCCAAAAGTAGCCTATCTTCTTTTGCTTCCCTTCGCCTCCCTATCACGTTGTCTGCTCCCGCTTCCCCCAGTGCCTCGACAACCAGGGGCATGAGACGACGACGATGGAGCCGACGGCAGCGCAAGGGCACACCGGCAGGCATCAACGACGGCAAACGTAGGTGCTCGTGCTGCTCGATTCCCGGGAAAAGGGCGAAGATACAACAGCCCTATTGGAGCAGAGCGGAGTAATCCAAGGGAGGGGGAGGGGCGTCTCCATGCTGCCGTTCCCTTGAGGAGTTTGGAAGCGTACTCGTACCAGCAGCAACAGGGGCCAAGAGACCACGCAGGAGTGCTAGTTGTAGAAGCAGAAGCAGAAGCCGAGCGAAGTGCGTTCCCAGAGGATCGGTTGACATGGGAGGTGCAGTGGAATTGGACTGCGAGCCCCCCCCCCCTCCCCTCTCCCAAAGGCCACCCAGTTGAACTTGTGTGAGCGAGTGTGTGTGTGAAGTACATACAGGTACAAAGGCCAGCAACGGTCCTCGGGTGCGGCTGCTCTAGCACCGTCGTACATTACACGCCAAGTACGAGGTCTCCGGGGTATGTAGCCAGCCGCAGACGGGTATCGACTGGGGCTTTGCAATGGCTTGTGGAGCACGAATTCATGTACTGAAGTTTTGATATTGAGTAATGGAGGTGCGTGGCAGCGTGTGAGGGAACCTGAGCACCCCTGTCGGAGGACCCTGGTCGATACTCATGCACTGTTGACTACTTTGGCCTCCTACCTCGTACAAAGCAGAACGGGATGCGCGTGGGCAGCCCTGTCGTAGTGCCCTATGTACGGTCCTTTGGCTTGGGGGACAGACGGACGGCCGAGAAAGGGGGGTGTGTGTGTCCATCGCTGGGCTGTAGGGCAAGCACTGACGCCGTCTGGAAGATGATGGGAGAAAGACTGAGCAACACCCCAGCGGCCAGGAGGGGGCGTGTAGGATGCAGGCAGGGACCGGTAGGGTTAAGCACGGTGGTGTGCATGTATGCAAGGCCATTGATCCCACCAGTGGAGCGCCTCTTTTTAGGCTGGGCTGTCTCTCCCAGGGCTGGACGAGGGACAAGGGGAAGAGGGGGCGTCTGGCTTCGGCGAGGCGTGCTGGCCCAGGATGGCGCTAAACAATTTAAGGTAGCCAGGCAACATCCATCTCAGTCGAGGTGAGCTGCTGTGGCCCTGTGCTGGCGATGATGATGACGATGCTGGTCCTGGTGCTGGCCGGTAGGTAGAGGTAACAATAGTAGTAATACATACCACGACTGCTGGGCTTGTTAATGCCGGATGCTGTACATGGCGGCCTGCCTCAACCCGCTCCACCTCGTCTGCCATCCATCCCTAGGTACTTGCCCAGTCCAGTCTCTCCTGTCCGTATCAGCATTCGCATGCCACCAGTTGCTCCATGGAAGCGGAGCGAGGGCAAGCTCACCAGTAGGGCTTGCAAGTTTGTAGGCAATTGTTTTCCGGGACCCTGGCAATGGAAGCGGCAGAAAGGAAGAGCAACAGCCCCAGTGGCGCCCAGCCTGCGCTCCGTCCGTCCCTGTAATACTTCGCACCAGCATCGCTACTCCGTACATGTATATGCAAAAGTAGCGTTCGGGAACGATTCGGAGGTAGAAGACTGGCCCAATGGTGGCACTCCAGAGCCGAAACGGAAAAAGACCGTATTCCTCCGGCTGGCAGGAGAAGCCAGGAGAGGAGAGGGGCGTAGGGCTCTGTTGTGGCAGCCCTGCGTGCAACTGATGGTTGCAGCGCATTTGTAATATGGGCTTGATCTCTCTCTCTGTGTATGAAGTGCGGCGCACACACTCGCCAGTCCATGCGTCTTTGTCTCGTCATGGCCGCGGGCACAAGCTCTGATACGCAAAGCTCGGCAGCATCGCCCTGGGATTTGGCGTCTTTGCCTGAGCATAGGAACACGGACTGCTAAGAAAATGTCACCGAAAATGAGCGGGAGGTGATGTTTCAGGCGTATCCTGGACAGCAAATTACAGACGATGCTTGAGCGATCTGATGCTGGCCAGCATCCAGCATCACGGTCAAATCTTGCGTCTGCAATAGCCCTCATCGGCGAACCAGCCAGGCATGGTACTGGTCCGCGGCTGCGGAATGACTGTTGCTCCTGCGCGCTCGATCGAGGGTGTCTATTGGAAGCGCCATCCGGGAGACGCGGCAAAGGAGATGAGATGAGATGCGATGCGATGAAGGTGAAATGAAGCCTTGCGAGATGCAGGCGAGGCGGACAACAGCCCTGCGGTTGAATGACGTTGGGCTCTACAAGTGAAGCGCTACCTGAAAAGGTACTTGAGCCGCGATATGAGTTACCGACTCCCACGGCGACTCCTAGTATCCTCTACTGCCTGCCCCCCACACAACTACGGCCAGGCACAGGTAGCCGCGACTTCGAGTACCTTTAGCAATTCCCGGTGCAGTGGTAGCCGCCCGCGACGAGGCTGTACCTCGACTGTAGTGGCGATGGCACCTCGAGGCGGGCAGGAGCAGCCACGGCCAGATTATACCGCCCAACACCGCCTTCTGCTTTCTATTCAAGCGAAGCTCAATCAGCCCAGCCTCAGTTGGTCCCTCAAATGCAAACGTCACCAACCGCCAGCATCTCCGTTCGCCGTGACCACATCCATCGACCGTCGAGCCAACCGCGAAATGTGCCTCGGGTTCACTTCATCTGGTCTCGGGTAGGCCTCGATATGCAGCATCTCCGACCGGAGCATGGCGGCGTTGTGCTAATGCGTGCTGCTGCGTCAGATAGGTCAGCTAACCCCGATTTGCCCTGCGTCGAGAGCAGGTCGACGGCCAGACATTTCGGCCTCTCAGGTCCGACCGAGCTCCCCGGTTGCAATTTCCGTGGACAGATGACCCGGCTGCTCGAGCTGTGGCTTGCCAGACGTGTCGACAGATTCCGCGGTCTGTCACCCAGATGCCAGAATACTTGCGACCTTGCCTCGCCGGCATGGGGTCCTCGACCTTTCAAGGCCTCTTGACCTTCAGCTGGGCGGAGCCATCAAGACCCAATGAGTCGTGCCCGCAGCAGGATTCACGCAGCAATTCCGCTTCCTGCCATGGCGTCTGCGCCCTACCGGTCCGCCCACGCACGCACGAGTTGTTCTCCTTGGAGGGCTGAATCGCCCCAGCGCTAGCCCCGAGCTCAGCTCGCTCTGCTGACTTAGCATACCCTCCCCTTGTCCATGCACCGAGCTCCGTGCTTCCACATAGAGGCCAGCAGTTCCGTGGGAGCAGCTTTTAGCTCTTGTGTTCCGTGTGTGTCCCAGGCATGCCGCTAGGCCCATCTGAGGATATCCGGCTGATCAGCCTGTGGGTTTCGGCCGCCCTTCCACTCGCCGGATCCGATCCACGAAACATCGAGTTTTGCTTGCAAATTCACGGAGTAACAATAATTGTATACACATACGATTAGCCTCGACTTCGCCCGGCTGCCCTCGATCACGACACCGCTCAGCCGTGCAATGAACCCATTCACCCCCTCCTCACATGGGTCGTTCTTCAAGGCCACTAACACTGTATTCCAGATGAGATCTGATATGCGGCCAGCTGTCGACCCTGCCCCGCAGCTCAGGAAAACAGCGACTCGTACCACGGGCGCAAAGCAATGTCGACGTGGGCAGCGAGCATGGAGTGCAGGCAACAAGTCTGCCACTGTCTAACCGCGCCATCGGCTCCCTTTTCTCAGCCCCAAATCATGTCCAGGGGATTGACCGACGCCTGAACAACTGGCCAATCTCCAACTGACATTCCACCCCCCTATAACAATGGCTCGGCCTTGCTTGCTCTTTCGCTGCGCTGCCCTTCGCCGTTAACCAGGCGGTTGGCCTCTAGCATGTGCCAGCGGAAATGCGTTTCTTGGCATTGCGCCGCTACAGTGACAGCTCGTGTCACGTGATAGCTGTGCAAAACTACTGCGAGCATCTTCCCAGTTCCCAGCATGTGCCTAGCAGTGTTAGCCCAACGCCACATCCATGGAGTCTCCAGTCGTCAAACTTCGTCTACAGCTCCTCTGACATTAGCCACCAGACAGGCTTCAGGGTTTCTTCTCCTTTCTGCAGTCGACGCGCTGGTCTCATTTGGGCATGGCGCGGTCGTTGTCCTACAACATGGCCATTCGGAGCCGATGACATTTCCGTGCCAGCACAGGCACGTCGAGTGGGAGTTTTGACCTCCACGATGCGTTCCAGCAAGGGTTGATCAAGATGCTGACCGGGAAGTTTGAGCACCCGCTAGTTGACACTCACAACAGGCACTAGCCCACTCAGCATACGCGGTACATGGTATCGGCAATTGAGGGCATTCCACAATGATGCCCGTCGCCTTGCGCTGCGTGGGGAGGCATCGAGGGAAGGGCATTCCCACGGCCAGTGATTTGCAAGGCTGCCGGATGGGCGCAAGGCGAACAGACACGGCACTCCGCGCGAGCAGACACATTGGATAGTAAGGTACTGGCAATATGGTTCGCTCTGCGCCAAGTGCAGGATACACAGGTTACAACTGCTCGGCCGATGCTGGTTGCGCTGGGCACAGCATTGCCTTGCCTTGTCTTGCGATACGGCGTGCTGTCAGCAGTGCAAGCTCTGCACTCCATACTGGTGGGCTTTTCGATGCTCAGCCTTATGGAGACCCAGCAGCGCCAGGTCTCAATTCCGCGGTTGACGACCGCCGCTTTTAATCGCCATATTCGTCAAGAGGATGGAAGGGTGGGCCAACCTTTGTCAGGTATGCCGCTTCCCCGCCAAAACAGGGCTTGACAAGCAGCGGACGTGACTTCTACATTTGGTATCCAAGCTCGATGTTATGGTGTTGCAGAGCGAAATGAAGTCACCGTCAATGACTCTCTGCCGCTGGTGTGAGGATGCAAGAGGAGGGGCGTGTCAGGTCAAAGCCTGTCTTTGGCAGTGGTGGAAGCACAAGACACGCCCTGGAGATCTGTCTCTGCTATGTAGCCATCCCTCGCTGCCCGCGAGCCCACGTTAGCGGCCTGAATTTCCGGCGAACTCGCTCCATCGCCTGCATGAGTCGGGGCACCAAGGTTCGAAAGAAAAGGGGTTGACGGATTCTTCCGCTTTCGTCTCGTACAGGTACTGTACACACAGAGCCTGTTGCTTTTCGACCATAGCAGCGGCCCACTCAACTGCGCCTTGTGAATTGGTACTCCGTACAAGTCTGAAGTTTCGAGTGTCGGAATCGGTTTCGCGACACACACACACCCACGCCCTGGTTCCGGCCAGTGCCTTGTGGTTGGTCAGAGAGTTGCGACGGTGCCGATGCGGCAGCTAAGCCTCAACAAGCCGTCTTTGTTCTACACACCTCGAAGCAGCATCGCTGGCCGTTCGACGCCCGCTGTCGTATGCCCAGGCTCCATACCATATCCACGGGCAATTTCAAACAAGACTACAGCTCACGTCAAAAGGTGAAGAAGCATAATTTGCCCTCCCGGCAGCTGGCACAGGGTAGGGGGACAAGCCTCAGTATCTGGCGACGTCCCGACCAAGCTCGGAGAACGGCCAACATCGCTACGGAAGATGAAGCAATACGACAAACGGCGATTACTGCTATTAGAGAGGAGGAAGATACATATTCGACATTGTACTTTGTAGCAGCTGCAGATCATTATTCCGCGATATTCGGCAAACCCCAAACGGGATCTGGCAAGCTTCTGCACGGTGAGTAGCCCATCTCATAGGGCACGTCTCGTCAACCGAGGTTTCCGGCTAGTGGCCCGTCTCTAGCTCACATCATCAATTCACGGCGAAAGTCTCCGAGCACCAAAAGAGCCTCCCCAACACAAGCGCTTACAGAACACGAGTAGAAACGAGACCCTCCTCTGCGATGAATGCTGCTGTTGCCGGATCTTCCAGAAGCCTGCAGTCCATCCAGCGTGGGCGGAGATGGGAAAGATTAGCGTGGTATTCGGAGAAGGTTAACCTTGCATCGAGAGAGGGTGGTCCGCAAGGCTGAAGTATCGACGTTTGATTTATTAGCATCGCTGCTATGTGAACCAGGCCAGGTGGTCCGGTACTGCCAATAACACTAGTAATGGTGATTTTCCTCGGCCATCTGTTCCAAGGTCTCGAGTCTTCGGGCGAAGGGAGACGGGAGTTTCCTTCCTGCGGTGGAAGCGTGTGGAGAGCTCTTGAGTCAAGCCGAGGCGATGCATCATATTATCTCCGAGGGCGACCTTGGAGGTGGACTCGACAGCATACTCTCTCACCCTTCTCTGAGATGCAGCTTGGCAGATGGTTTGAAAGGGGCCATTACGAACCGGCGTGTCGGGCAATCATGCACTACGCCGTCATTGAAGACGCGCAATGCACCCAAGGGCATGGTTGGCAAGGTTGGGTTCACTTAGACCATGTACGTTGAGCACAAAGTGCATACAAATCCCTGAAGCCCAAAGAATGTGGCGCGAACCATTCGTTCTGCGCTTCTCCACTTCCAGAAACGCAGTTGCGCCTCCTGTGTCACAGCCGTGGTCCGTAGGGCTGGAAGTCCGGCAAGGGGCGTGGCCCCTCGTTCTGGCAAGAATAAGGATCAACGGACAGCAACGAGCCGGCCTGAGTTGATGAGCCGGGTTGTTTCTCTTTCGTCTCAATGCAGGGACCACGGATTCGTATCTGTACTGGTAAACGAGTGAACGCCTCGTTTTGCTGCTCGCACGCCTAGTCAGTGCGTCGCTGATGGGGATCAACAACGCCCGCAGGAAGATAATCACGACGGCGGGCTAGTCTTGGAAAGCACGGCGTGTCTTACACGAGGAAGCCGAAGATATCAAGACAAAGCCATACAAGAGAGAAACAACATGAGGGTTTGGGAGGTCGCCGACCAGGATGTCGTCAAGGTCCCCGTAGCCCGGGTCCACAAAGACTCAGGAACCAAATTGCTGTCGACAAAGTTCGACGGGGCCGAAGGGGGAAAACCGGGGCTGTTGGACGACGAGCTCCATCCTCGATGTCAACGGCTGCCTCTTATTCGCTTGTTCGTATGCATGTACGGACCGAACACAAGCCAAAGGAGGGTCCCGGGCCTCCGGCGACCGAATGGAAAGCCGTTGCCACTTTGCTGCGCGCCGTCCCAACTGCCGGCACCGCGAGGAAGGTCTCACAGTTGGTTCATTCGGAAACACCTTACACGTCCTACTCCCACCACGAACCAAGATGGCGGGATGGAAGCTTGGAAGCTTATGGGAGGCATCTCGAAGACGCCGCAGCACGTTGATCTTGGGCCGATAGGGCAGGCCACGCGCGCGGCAACGTCAAGAAGGTTCTTTGTGCTCGTCATGAAAGCAGCCCGACGGCAGTCTTAGTGATGAGGTCAGCAGCGGCAAACGCACACATACATCACCAGCGTCCACGATCTGACTATGAGGCGTGAGCCAAACAACAACTCGTCTGCAGACAAACATGAGAAAAGCACCCCTAAATCTCTCTCGACGTTCAAGACAATATCAGAGCCCGATGACGAATGGCTGGCTATGTTACTCCATCGCATCTTGGACGCCCGCGGCACGCAAAGGTGTGCCTACAAACGGGAACCACATCTGCACTGCAGTGGCAATCACTTCACCCAAGCCAGCGGGAAAAGGATGACAGCATGGCCCGGTTATCTTGCAAATTTCGAGAGATGGCCTAGGCGCCATATGGTCTAGCAGGCGGCGCTAGAAGCATTCTAGACGGCGGTCTGACGAGATGCTCCCAAGGACTGGACGACTAGGCCAACACGGGCAAGCTGGGAGAAGCATGGGTACGAAGGCGAGATGGATGGGACAGGTGGGAAGAGTGGGAAGAAGGGTAACAATGCCGATATGAAGTTTGGGGTTCCCCACATACGAGGTGCTATGGATCGCTCGCGCCGCGAGAATGCTGGTAAGCTGGCCCCAAAGAGAAGGGGGGGTTGGCCCCAAAGGTCTTCCATGGGCCCGTTACTAATAAGGCTTCAGGTGGGCGGCGGAAGGGAGCGTGCAGGGATGGATGATGCACTTGGTTGAAGCAAAAAAAGAGTGGCAAGCCCCCAAGCGGTCCGGGATAAGCGGGGGCAACGGGACGGAGAGTGCATCTCCAAGCGTGCCTCTGCCCCGATCGCTTAGCCGTGGCCTGTTGCAGATATATGCAGAGTCCCAGGGCATTGGAGCGCATGTGGGTGCAAATCTTCTGGAGATGCAACGCTGGACCGTGTCTGTTCCTTTGACACGAAGATCGCCTTGCGCTCTACGATACGGACTCTGTACATACATAGATACTGTATGCGAGATGGGAACACCCCTGAAGATCTCGTCTGGCCGTCTGCTGCCCTTATGTCGGTCCTACTGCGGGCGGGCGAAACGACTTGAGACACGACGACGGCAATCGACGCCGATGTCAGATATGATGGCATAACACGTCGGTAGAGTACTCGCACACCGTCCGTCGGCCCACGGTCGTACCACTGGCGAACCACCACGACTGCATACATTTGTTGAGTGAAGGCTTTTGGGCGGCAAGTAGCTGTTACTGTATGCACACGTCCAGGCGCGGGCGCAGGGATTACCATTGCGGTAAGAATGCCACTGGTCAGATTACGGGTGCCTTTTCTTCACGACGCTTTTGAAAGAGTTTGGCTCCGGCAGCGCATCTCCCTGGCGGTGGCCCTCGCAGCAGCTTTTCTTTGGCTGGGAACTCCTAGCTGATAGCAAAAGGGGAATTCTGTTTGCCATGTGTCCGCGGGATATTAGTCAATCTCCGGGCTGAACCAAGCCTTGGAGGCCAACGAGGCCCATGGCATTGTGGGCATTGATGATGCACTACAAAGGCCGGTGGCTATGTTGGGTTTGCACTGCTTTAGTTTCAGTTCGACGACCTCAGAGGCGTGCGTGGCTTGGAGCCGTTGCGTGGCGGACTAGTGAGTTTCTGGGAGGCTGCCCTGGTTGCGTCGCAATCAAGCAATCAAAATCACCTTTGCTCCGAGATGAGCTGTACTCGTATCGGCAGGGCTGAACAAGGCATCACTGATGACACGCTGGGTAGGGAGCATTTGCCACGGCGGCAGCGCTTGACTCGCAGCAAACGGGAACGCGGACAAAGTTGCTTCGATAGCCCAACAAGCTACCATCCCTGGGCTGCATTACCACCCGCTGTGTGTGCGGCCTGCCTGGCTTGGGGATGGATTTGCGTTACGGCAGAGCAGACGGCAGTCAACGACTGGCTGGCGGAGAAAGAGGCCCAAACCAGCATGAGCAGCATGCCCCAAACGGCATAACGTGGGCGGATTGTCCCAGAGTTGCCGCCATCGCGCTGACTAGCAGAAGCCGAGCTGAAAGTTCGAAATCTCGAGATTGACGCAGAATATTGGCCGATTATGCGCGCGCACTACGGAACACACCCCGTGCGGCCCCAAACTATCGACAAGGAGGAAGGCGGTCGCCCGCAGGTGAAGCGCTCACAAGGCACGCACGCAGCGCAACAAAGGGGGAGTGAAGGAAAGGAAAAGGGCCAACGTTCAGCTGGGCGTTTTGGCAGGATGAGAGGATGGCATTGGCGCAGGAGATGCCGGTCATGTGGTCACTTGTATCGCCCATTCATGTGTCAGTTCGCTTGTCTTTTCCTCCTCTTCCTTCTCCCTGGCTGACCTTGTTGGCGGCTCGTTGTTCGATCTTGTCCCAATACAATCCCAATAGTTCAGCTGGCTCGACACTAATGACCCATTGCCGAGAGACAGGCGCGGGGCAGCAGAGCCGAGATAGGCGGACAGGAGACAATGAGGGAGAAAGTCTCGGGCCCGAGGTGAGGGACGCAGCTTGTTGATAGGTCACCTTACCAACCGCTTCCCTGGTCTCAGCCCCTCCAACGATCACAGGCCTAGCCGGATGGAGCAGGATTCTCTTGCTCGTCCTCACAATAGGCCGTGCTGTGAGGGTATGGTCGAATTGCTTCACCCGATCGAGTTAAGGCAGCCCTGCTGTAGGGCTTTGACCGCTGAAGACTTTTGGGGTCATATCTTCAGAGTGCGGAGGGCATGTACTTGGAGCTAGCTCCTCTACTACCTTCCTACGCAGACAAAGTCTCTCGTGCTAGGCAGCTTTCTGTGCCCCGGCTAACTCGAGCTGGGACAGGCAGCTTGTTCGTCGTTCCCTCCTATTGGACCTTGGGGCGTGCGTGAGGGACAGGCAAGACAGGCCCAGTTGATTGGCTGACAGTAGCCGCAGAAAGATGTCCCCCCAATTCCCCCAACGCCAGGGCCGGGGTTTGCAGGGGGGGGCGTTCTCTCCCAATCAATTGTCTTTTTTCTTCCTTTTCCGTCTGGTCCCGTCGTCTCGTCCTCCTGTCTTCTTGGCTGGCTGGGGGCCCAGCAGCCACAGGGCTGAAAGGAGCGGCCCTCACAAGGCATGTAGCTGAAGAATGTGACCGTCATTGGCATTTCGCATTTTCTTACCGGTCTGCAGATGGATTTGTTTTACGAAAGGCCTTCGATAGGCCCAGCCCTGTTCTGCTTGTTCCGCTGATTGCTTGCAGTCTCATGAAAGGGCCAAGCGGGGGTATGGGCATATTCTCAGCAGCCGACGGATCGGATATTCAATTCGATGGATGCCAGCATCCGCTCTCCTATGCTGGTTACTGTATTGCACAGACAGCCAACTACATAAGCACGAGCTTGTTGGCGGAGATCCGATCAGTGTCAGCATTTAGCTTTGCTGTGCCGTGGGCTATTGCACCACTGCGTCTGCTGCCTTGCGCTGATAACTGGCCCTTTAGAGCTTGTCGATGGCCTCGTCTCCCCCCAGCTCCTCGACTTATTCAGCAGCATGGGTTTGACATACACGCCCCTCTTTTTGGCGCGGTTTTGATCGGCCGAAGAGAGCCAAGGATGCCTTTGCGTTCGGCCGATAGCAAACCATGGCCGCCTACCTGGTATTCAACCCATGTATGGCATTCCGGGATGATGTCTGCGTTGATGACTTGATGTCACTGCTGCAGGTAGAAGCCCAGGGCATGGGGAGGGGGCCCAGGAGAGATATTGCACGGCACTGTGTTGCTTCCCTGAGCAGAAGTACGAGGAAGAAGATAGGCACGACGAAAGGGGAGAGAGGATGAAATGAAGGAGACAGAGGTGAAAGTCATCGACCGGTATGAAGAAGGACGTTAAGTCTCTCCCTTATTCCCGGTGCAAGGGGGAGTGCAGGCGGCCGCACCCTGGAACCACATACTTGACGCGATGGAAGCTGAAGGTTGTTCCTTCAATCCTTCGAGTACCCGGCACATTCTCTCCGATGCGGTGGACGAAGGATTCATCCTACTTTTCCCCGCCCGCCGTTTTATTTGCTATAAGGGGGAATTAGAAACTGGCGGATCTGCTGCTGCAGCTGTGAAGCTGGCCAGATGCGGAATACTTTGCGCCTCTGGGGGCGACGGGCGGGTTGAGCGCGTGTTATACTTAAGATGGAACACTAACCGTTGATGCAGATGGCTGGTCTGGCGCTCCACGATACCCTTCCGTGATCCTCTTGACTTGTGGTTCACAAGATGTCTCACCATTACTGACTTACTTCAATACCCTACTGCTGGCAACTACTGGAGCATGGTAAGCTTCAACGGAACGGCGTTCATCTGTAAGTCAGGGGTCCCCATCGTGCTCTCTCATCTTTCAGATGCTGCAAGCGGTAACTGTAGGACTTTGGTTTGTCTCGTCCTCGATATACGGTGTGGCTCTGATACGTGGGGGACACAAAGAAGTACGTACAGACTCGTGCGAGTACGGACGGGCGTGCAGGAGACGAAGGATTTCGGCGCCGAGAGCCAAGATGATACGGCCGGCGCTGAAGACGACAACGTGAGCCAGAAACTAATAAGTTTGTCACCGGACTGGCTGCACTGGAATGAGGTACCGTGGTGTACTTTCGTACTTGCTTGCAACTATTCCAAATTGTGGCCAAGGCATGCGCGAACTTGGTGATGAGGTCTACGAGTAGTTTGATGGTGGTCTACTGTGGAGGTGGACCTCATCCGTATTTCTCATCTCTTTGTCATCTCGAAAAGCACGGATGCTCGGCAGCCCTATCTACAGATCTTGTAGTCCTGCTGGTTGGCAATAGGCTATTGGGAAACCTCCCCTTGCGGCGAGAGGCCGCAAAAAGATGCTCGTGTTATATTATACGGGCGTTGCGGCGCGGACTTGTCCAAGTTACTCCAAAGTGCCGGAGCCCGAAAGACCGGAACAGTGGGACCAGTAACACGGAACTTGTAATATCACTCCTGATAATTACAGCGAGGTTGAATTACAAATTATTGACTCATAATCTGGCTACTTTTGGCGATGCCTATTGATCCGGATATCCACGAAGGACACTTTGTCCATGGCATGTGGACAAGGAAGGTACGTAAGAGTAGAGTAAGAGTTGGGTAAGAGGTGAGAGGCGTGTTGTGTTGTTTTACTTATTTTGGACACTTCTTGCTTACATGTATGTACATATGCTGATGCAGTGTAGCGCGCCCTGGTCGAGCTCACGACTCAGGCGGATATGAGACATAGGGAGGACTACGAAAAGAGAGGCAGGGAGACGAGAAAGACGAAGGAGAGAAACGTAACGGCTCGCCTTTGGGTGTGAATTTCCATGTATTACATACTCGCCGGATGGTGACCGAGCCAAAGAGTACATACCGAACAGGAATATGGAGTATATGCATCTTACATGGGAGAGGGGGGAAAGTCCGTGGCGGAAAAGTTCCCGATGCTACTGAAAGTGGTATTTCCGCAGACTTGTACTACAGAAAAGAATGAAGATAATGCAGGGTAGGTGAGCGAAGAATGGGGACCGGGCGGAGCTCCGTATGTAGGGCTGTTTTGTTTGTGGAGTTTGCTATCTGTTGTTGTTGTTGTTGTTGTTGTTACTACTAGTAGCAGTAATACGGTAGGGATGAAGGTTGTTTTTTCTACAAGGACCGAGTTCGTGCGTGCTTACTTTACTTTCCCATACGCTTGGACGCTGCGAGGGAATGAATTCGTACATACATTCAAGTCATCCGGACCTCGAGGCATCCGCCCCGCTGTGAGATTCCGGCCGACTGTGTTGGGGTTAGTTTTCAAATTGGGGCATATGTTTATTGGCGATCTCGATTTCTGTTACTGTTTCTGGATATTGCTTTACATGCTGTCAGTTTGACTCAGATTGTCGGGTGGGGGAAGGGGACTGGGCGAGAACGGCGTTTTGGGTGAATGATTTTGATGATATTTGTAATGTTATCTAGCAAATAGAGCATGCAAATTCAGTTGAGTTGAGTTGAGTTAAGGCATATCGTCGCGCGCGTCTGCTTCCAAATTGTGTGACTTGGCTAATTTGTGCTGCTGCTACTAGAAGCTCTAGGCGATAGGATAGCGTTGAGTCAAAAACTTACACGATAGACTCGGCGTACAAGGGCAAACACGGAGACAACCCAACTCATGAATGCTTTACTAAGGATTCGCAATCACTTACTTCACCGTACATCTGGTTATTTTGTCACTACAATAGGGTTGGAAGTATTGAACGGTAATACGGCTTGGGTACGGGCACCACCAAATCACGATCAACGCCCTTTCGCTCTTTTTGTCTCCGAGCGGCCTCGGAATGTAGTTGGTGGGGGCTAAACTGACGTTCAAGGGAAGGGTAGAGGGTAATACTGGAACAAGAGGCGATTCGGCAAGCCCTCCCGGTCTGTGCCATGTGTCCCACCTCCCGATATGGGTACTCGTACGAAAGCACCGGGGACGGAGTTCTTCGCGACATATAAACGATAGTACATGCAAGACCGCCTGTCTAGAACCATGTCCTTATTACCTACAACTACAAAGAGTCCTGGGGCTTCAACTCAACTTGGAGTTGCAGACTACTTGGGCTGTGAGTAGTCTCCACAAAGGTGCTCCGTACTATTTCCAGGAATTTATAACCAGCACGCCCTTCTCTTTCTCCTAGGCATCAACAGAAAAGCGAGGGGTTCCACAGGGCTTGAGGGGGATCCTGCGAGATTGAATTATCGTGGGCTGAAAAACAAGCCTCTCGCATCAAGCGCGGCGAAGTGGCTAAACGGTTCAAGTCCCTGAGAAACTACTGCTATTCCCGGGCATACGTGTATACAGGCCCAGTTCCTTGCAGCGGCTTGCCAAAGACGTTAGTATCTGCGATGGGGAGTGCGTTGAAAAGGAAGAGGGAGGATTAGCATAACAGAGAACAAGAGCCATCACTTGTTCCTATGATTCCGCGACTACTACACGGGTAAAGGAGATGGAGTAGTTCCTGTCTGTTTGGCCCACGCATGTATAACCGGTATGCGGCAGCGCCAAGGCAGATGGGCAAATAGGGGAGCCTCCGCGGGTACTGCCCCGGGACCGACCGTCTGGGAAGGGCAACTTCGAGCTGCGCCCCGGGCCCGTATTTGCATCGTCTTTACGGGAGGGGCATCCATAAGGCGTGGCGACGACTTGATTGTATTTCCGGGTCCACCACGGAGGTAGTCCTTGGTTGTGATGACGAGCACATACGGAAGTTGAACGAGGGAGCTTGAAGAGGGTGTATGAATTGCACATCGTAATGTTTTCTTCAGATTCGTTCCATTCTACATACCCGTACCCTTAGCTTGAGCCCGAGAGGATGGAGTCGGAGGATGATACGATGCACTACGGAACGGGAGCCGGCATCCGAACGAGTAAGCCGGGGACGTTATTCAATTTTCAATGACTCAAGGACGTTGTCCGTGGCGCCTGGGGCTGAACCGCTGGACTGGCGCCAGGCGGAGAGCTGAGGTTCTTAGTGCAGCAGGGCCAAGCTTAGGCGATTGAATATCCTGTTTCTCTATCAAGGATTGCTTGCTTTTACTATGAATGATGTTTGTCTCACTTGCATCTTGCGGAATTGCTGACGATGTGGATGCAAAGCACTACAACTAATACGACTCTGGAGGTGCAGTTTCTGCCTTGGGAGGGGCGATAAAGCGATAGGGTTGAATGAGATCGGCCAACTGATGTTGGTGACATAATGTATAGCCAGGAATTGTATCCAGGGCCATGGAACAACCCCCCTATTCCTCAGCCCTGGGCTTTGTCTTTCTGATCCCATACGTCTGCCCTGTACAGGCCAGGCTCAAGATGGGGTCCGGATATTAGTCCTAGATCCAGGCCAACAGAAAAGATTGGCACACCAAATGAAGTTGGTTGTAAACTCCACATGCCCATTGACCGTATAAGCAGTGACATATACGGGTTGCTTTAGGTACCTTGGCAACATTGGCAAATTGGAATGATTGGTGTTTTTGACTGGTTCGCCGATCAAGGGAAGATGCAAGGCGCCATTCGCCCTTTCGCCTCTTCCCAGTCCCGCGGGTCTTCGTTGTGCCCTCCTCTTGGCCGGGGCGTTACATTGGTGTTTTGCCCTGGTGTGAAGTGGCAACGGCGTTCCTGTTATTTTTAGTTTTGCTCAACTAGGCATTAGGTGCTTCGTAGTATTACTGCGAATTGTATACTATCCGACTACTTAATTATACCAAAGTGATACGAGAAGGCAATTCCATTTACCACTTGATACCAGTTACAGGGAAGCTTCGCCACGAGGCTAAGGTTGCTTCAGTTCATCGGGGCGACATGGTTCTACATGGACGGAAACCCGGAGCACAAGAATCGCCCACGAATGTACGCGTACGCAGCTGAGCAGCCAGCTATTACATCCTGAGAATAGATACTTCGTAATACCACTAGAACAGGGCTCGGCGAGCTAGCTAGATTGGGGGTCCACGGTAGGGCTGCTTGGGCTGCTTCGGATTACTCTCGACTTGCCGTGCTTGCAAGGCTTTGGGGGTGTATGCCAGCCTTACGACTACTATCCTCATCATGGGTCATCGTGGGCTCCAACCTTATGCCGGAATGGGGGGGTGTTGACGATGAGAAGCACATGGAGTTTGTGTGCCCTGCGGCTGAGAGTAGCCAGCCGGATGGTCGGTATAAGAGGGGCTGGAAGGGGGGGCGTGTAGTTGTGACAAAAGTGCTCGTAGGCAATAATTCCTTTTCTCGGGAAATGGGGGTACGCGGCAGTGGCATCGTATGATGAGTATTCTTCTTACCTGATGAAGCTTGCGAACAAGCCTCGTCAAACGCACAGCTCGCTTGGTTGATTTCATGAGAAGTAACGTCGTCCCTTGTCTTAGACGGGGAAAAACCCGACACTACGGAGTGCCACCCACTGCGGGAAATGGGGGGAAGGAATGTAAGAGAGAGCGCGCAGGGCACGGCAAGGGACCATGACGAACGAAGCGAAAAGAAAGTAATAAGCCAAAGGAAAGAAGAGAAGGGAAAAGCCAAAAAGCGAAGCCCAGAAGATGGGGCTGTAAGAAGTAGCGCCATCGTAGATCGGGATGGCTGAATCTCCAACACCTGATTCGTGAGCTTTACGAGTGGGATGCGTTGATTCGCAGGATTCCCTTCTCTGGCTTTTTCCTCCTGCGCCCACCCCTCCTCTAACTATGCTCTTGGTGGCCCTCAAGCTCTCTCTCTCTCGCACACTCTTCTTTCTCACCACCCCAGATAGCCTCGCGCTTTCGCGCTCTCGCGGCCTCGGGTCCCCTTTTTTCTCACGGGAAGAAAGTTAAGTCGGAGCTTACCCGGAATTGCATCCGCAGAGCACGCGATTTGACACTGCTTATTCCCTTTGTTGACGATGAACCGAACGATGATTGATGATTTGACAGTCTGATGGCTTCATACCGGTGACCATCTGGGGAAATCTGGAGCACGGTAGGGCCAGAGGTGCCGATGCATCCACGCTCGTCGTTGGTTCAGAAGACCCCCATGCTCGTCATCGTTCATGAGGTGAAGCGTCTCCCGCCCTGTCAGCATACATGCTGTATGTCTCAAACTTCGAATACAACAGTTCCGTGTATTCATGTACGAAGTGGTGAGAACTGCAAGGGAAGGAGAAAAATAACGTTGCCGCAAGGGGGGGGAGGGGTGAGTAGAACAGTGTACTACGCCGTAGGGCGAGGGCTTTTGTCTTTTGGGGGCTATTGACCGTTTTGCTTGGCATGTCCATGTCTCAATCTCAGCCATGTGCTTTGGCTTATCACATGGGGTGATTAGTACTCTGTTCTGGTTCCCCAGGAATACCGAGTAAGTATAAGACGACGACCGTATCGGAGAAATTCTCACGCGGTGCGGCCAAGCATGATTCCATGTGGTAATACATCCCAGGCCCAAGCCAGCGTACCTTATCCCGTCTTCGGACATTGCAATCATACTTGCTGCAGCACTCCGTGCCTTGCCTGGTACTGTAATGTGCGAGTGCCGGGTCGTACAGGCAGTGTCGATGTGATGTGTAAAGCAGAATCACAGGCACTGCCACCTCCCAAGGGCTGTTTTTCTTCTTCTTCTTGTAACTCCCGCCTGCCCATCGAAACAGCCAACCGACCGCCCAACCAACAGAATCATGCGCTAGGAGCCTTCCCGCATGGAGTGTGCGCCGGCTCGGAGACTCAACAGAGGCCGATGTCAGTTGCCTTGCAGCTCTAGTACTGGTAACGCGCGATCCTTCAGGGCAGCAATTTGCGAGGCCCGGCTGTCGTCATGGTAGGGCTTGTCACCACCACCTTCGGAAAGCCATGAACCACCATGAACTGACAGAACAGGTGCCTTCTGTTAGCTGGCGGTAAGACACGCTGTCAGCGATACGTTCGTACAAGCAAGAACAACATATGATGAAGTAATGAATATGTAATACCCCTCCCTTTTCTTGCTCTTCAACTCCCGGCTACGAAGACCACCACCAGCTGCTACAAGACAAATCTCAAACTGCAAAGACAAAAACACCAACATGGTAACTCGTACACCTTTGGGAGGAAAAAGAGAGAGCGGGGCAAGCCGCTCATCTCCACTCCCAGGGCACGCCATGTGCCGCCACCTTCCCGTCCGCCATGGAGGAACCGGTACGTGTACGGCCCTCCTGGGTACCCCGTCGAGGGCAGCGCGCCTTGCAGGTACCTGCTGATCTCTTCTGAGCTGTGTATCTGCGGAGTATCACCGCGTCATCAGTGTGGGAGACAAGAGAGTCATGAACTTGCCGTGCTTTAGGTAAGCCGGGAGGCAGATGGCTGGAGCTTGATTGGGCAAGAGTTCCCAGAATAGGGCAGTGACAATAATAGTCCGAGATGCTCTTACATACTGAACTTTATTATATCGTCTCTTTCTTCCATCACCTTGGAATAGAATCAGCAGAGCCTTTCAAACAAGCAGCAGCATCGGTACTTGCAAGTACTCGCACGCGTGCGTCCGACTGAGGCATATGCATAAAGAGTGGCGTCCCTTCAGCCCAATGAGGCCCCCATGTCTCTGCCATCGCTCCATGTACGAAAAGTACTCCTGCTGCAGCTTGTGCTGCCTGTAAGAGCATGCCGCGCCTTTGCTGTTTGGCTATCGCCACGCCTTCCCGGTTCTGGGGTCGGCCGACTGGTTCCCTCCCGTAAGCTACCGTGTACGTGCAGGTACTGCAGCCGGTACTTGAAGGTACTCTATTCGTGGAGTAACTGGCAGTAGCTGAGCCTGTAGTCATCAAGTAGTTCACTTGTAGCTAGCTGTAAGCCGCCCGGACGGTTGCGAGACGGGTACGTGGGTAGACGCCGGTCTCAGGCGGCGATAGGGTCGGTGCTTTGGGTTCGGCCGCACGCACCGCCCAGGCGCATTTTCGTTGACCCGTTGTCTGGGTGTCTCTGGGCGGCCGAGGTAACGGAACGAGGCCCTACTCGTTCTTCGGACCGTGAGCAACAGGTAAGGGGGGCGTGTGTGTCTTGTCTCCCGCGAGCGTACGAGTCAAGTTGTTGCTTTGGATACATGTTACCCAGAGGAGGAAGACAATGTGATGCTGCCAAAGGCAGCCTTGACACATTCTCCCATCTGTCATGCCTGGACGAAGGGAGAGACACACAGACAGAGAGAGTGGGTTTGGGTTGCGAGATAATGCGGGCATCGCAAAAAGTGGACATGGAACATGGCTTCGAGTCATGGGGATGATCAGACGGACGGCCAAGTCACATCAAACCCACACCAGCAATCAAGGGCCTGATGAACAAACATTACGGCTGCTTGTCGCTCAAAATTGACACTGGACAAGGCGCAAGGCGTGTTGGTCTGGGAGGGCCAGAGGACCGCATTTCCCTTGTGGAAGAGCCGATGGGATGCAGATGGATGGACGGGTCACTGCATGTTACTGCCACGACGGCAACTCCCATTGTGAACACTGTTGTGTATTAACTGTCTGTACCAACGGCTTTACCAACATCAATCCATCTGGCAGCATCGGTATCAATCAGTCTCTTTGCTCACTCGGCAGATGGGATGATGCCAAATGTGTGATCCAAAGGGGACATTGCACGGGTATCGGTACCTTTAGTGTCAATATAGCTCTGCGCGCTATTGCAGTAGCGGTACCTCTCTCTTCCAGTCCAATCACAAGGCGTGACTGACAGCCCCGCAAACGTCATCCACGCCCCTTTCCAAATGGAAGCTTTCCAGAACCATTCCAGACAATTCCCCCTTTCGGACAGTTCTTCACCTGGTGGGATATGCAGCTTGAAGCTCCCCCATGAGCAATGTCCAAGCTCAAGCATCAGTTGAGAGGTAAACTACTCGTCTGTTACCTTACGAATTTGCGTCTTCAGTCTCATTCTCGTCGCCAGAGCTGTAATAGTCGTGTTCTCGGAGGTGAGACTGCCGGTATGCAAATCGTGGAGCTTCGATGACAAGGCGAGTGAGATCTTCCATGCCCTCCTACCCCACGGCGGCCCCCTTTTGGAAGGCGATTACATGAAATCTCATCTTCGAGAGACCGGAGATATCACCGGCGGTGGATGTCGGGTGAGTAGTGATCGGGAGAGGGGGTTGCGGTAGGATGCGTTGTAAGGCAACTATGAGTTGGTTCAAACCATCTGTTCTGACCGTGATCTGCATGAATCCCACCGACAGAATAGAGTCGTCTAACACAAACCACACCCAACGGCGATCGAAACCAAAGGATGAACACAGAATCAAGAGGCTGACTGTTTAGTAATAGGAGCTTGACAGCAGAAGGTCCTGGGACTTCTGCAAGGGTGTTCATCCACCTTCCTCCTCCGTCTCTGGAACGATCGTCGATCTCGCAACACATCAGAGTTGCAATTTTCAAGGGGGGCGTGAAAGGCCATATGGCCTCATTCTCTGGCCGCACCAAGATAAGCCGAGAAATCCCAGGCTGAGTTCGGTAAATGCTCAGGAACCCCTTCTCTCCACCAGACCACCACCGGCAACTGCCCAAGCGGGCGACTTCAGAATAAGCATCAAGTCATGAGCTCGGAGAAATTCTTTCCAGATGGCCCGTGTGATACATGGAGGATTACAAGTCTTTCCCTTTGTGATGTCCTCTCTTAGCGAGGGGGATTCTGACTTGCTTGCCGTGGGGGTGATGGTATCTACCGAGAATATCACGCCGCTTAGATGATGGAATGTCAACATTATGAACGCCGAGTGCCTTTTCCTTCGGCTGTCCAACTAGTACATGCTACTACTCTGACTACAGCAATTCCCATCATGCCCACTCGCAATGGGAACAATCCCGCTCTGGGGATGCTTCCTTCTCCATCTCGCAGTAGCTTACTGATGTCAGGCAGAGCAAGATAGAGTTGCCTCCTGATTCAGATTGCGGTACTGAAGACGGGACAGAAAAAGAAGCCTTTTCACAAAGTTAAACGCACACCGGGAGCTCCGTTGTGACAAAGCCGGAGCTCTGCCGGAGGTGCCGGGCCCTGAGCGGGAGCCAAAGTTCGGTGCTGCATGGCGAGATCCGGCCTCTCACGGCGTCATCGGGAATCCCGGCCAAAATACCACAAGAAAGCGAAGGGGTCAAGTCACTCGCCCACCGGACTTTTGACGGACTTTTATTTACTCCTCTTTCCTCATGCTTTTTTTGGGCTTATCTTTTGTTTAATCCGATTTTTCCTTCTGTGGGTAAACAAGAGAGGGCTAGGCCTTCTTACATACACCTGCGCGTTGCTGGCCCACGACGTAAGCACTACAGCATCCATCGAATGACATTTGGCCAGCAGCAACTTCTGTCCCTTTTCAGGGTCTGTTGACCTGCAGGCCTTTGCGGTAACGGACGGGATGCAGGGCTGTTGACCAGCAAAGCCCGTCAGCCGGTGACAGTGGGGGTTTTGCGACTGGATTTGCATGCACGAGGATGGCAGCCTGAAGCGAAGGAATTGTAGGGAGCAAAGTGTATAGCAGTAGTCTCTTTGATGAAGGCCCTAAGTTACTCGCAAGCATTCCCGTTTCCGTTTCGTTTCGTCTTGTCTTGTGTTTTGACTTTGCAAGTCGAAGCACCGCCGGCAGTCGAGGAGACTTTTGTGAGATCTGATTCCTGAATACAATGACTCTTATCATTAAATCACGCATCTTATGCTTCTCGTGCCAATGTTCTAGAAGCAGAACAAAACGCTCTCTCGATCTCCAATTTTCTCAATTTCATAGGGCGTAGTTTTATTGCAGGTATGTGAAACTTCAACGTAGGGGTACACTCATTGATCCAATATTCAGACGCCTTGTATTGTTGTCGTTCACGCGGAGAGCATCTAGTTCATCTTCATCACATTCCATCACATCGCCAACCCCAACCAGACGAACCTTGTGCTTGCACGTCATTGAGTTTGCTTTTCCTTCTCATCTTCTACCGGCAAAGGCCAACACCACACCTCGCCATACGGCCCTTTTGCGGACCAGATCTCGCTGAGCGGGAAGCCAGCGTAATCCAGCAGCCTTCTGCAAGACACATTCTCACTGGTCCAAATACGAAACAGACAACTCATCCAAAGAGGAAACAGCAGCATGCCGCCGTCAGCGAAAACGTCTGCATGGTAACGCAACAGCTCGGCAGCCATAGGCCCAGAGGACGGCTCAGTGACAGGAAGCTTTCTTGGCTCTTTTCTTGTTCTTCCCGAGGCTCTTCTTCTGTGCGGACCCTATTTCCCGTCTCCTCTCTCTCGGCCAGCCTTACGCACCTTAAGCTTTCGGGGGATGATGACGGGGTTTGCCGCCACGTTTGCGTTGCCATGTGCCATGTGCCACGTTTTTCTATGCCCATGTGCCGTAACTCTCCCACCGGCTCTCCCACTCTCTCTCGGTATTTTGATCTGTTTTCCTTTTTGGCCTTGATTGCTTTTTCTGGAACTTGGAACGCCCTGCTAATGAATCGGCGATGCCAGGCTGTATACGGTCTTATGCGTTTGCCGTTCTAGGCAACTCTCGATCAGCACCGCGTGGAGCACGTACAGCCTCAGCCTCAACGCTATTAATAATGCCCAGCTGGGGGCCGCTGCCGTACCGTCCAGTTCCTCCGATGCCCGTCACCATGACCCGATGGGAAAGGCAAGAGAACGCCCGTCGAGGAACTGGGGCCAAGAAAAGAGACGTGACTCTTTACCCATCGTCGTCTCGGCATTGCTATGCTCAGCTTATGGTGTTGTCACCAGCTGCCGCAAGAATCTGCGCAAGCATGAAGGCCCGGTATGTCACTCGTCGAAACAAGCTGTGTTACTAAGAGACCCAGCTTGTCAACTCCCGAGAGGCATTGCCGTAAGCGGTCCGGAGTTGTGTACGACTCAGTTGTCCCAGGTCTTGGCTGACTACTGCCTCGCTCTTCGCGTTGTATGGGGTTGGAGTCGACCACCTTGGGACTTGTTCAACTGGAGTTGCTGCAATAGTCCACGTCAAGCACGGGGATAAGCCTGTAAACACAGCTGTCAGTTTCCAACTTCTGGACATGGATTGTATTACAAGTAAGCACGGGGAAGAAGTCTCCAGCATCAGTGCAGCCTGACACTCTTCTGTTTGAACCCTAGTTTTAAAACAACATCGGCGAAAGCAACAAGCATATGTGCTGTAGTCACAAAGCAATAGGCTACCAACACGGGCAAATTGTTCTGACGGAAACCCGGATTAGGAATCAATGACATCTAGATCATCTCTGCTGACAATCGGAGGGCGGCGAACACCCCCCTCCCACTTACCATCCAGTTTCCCACACTCTCCCTTCCTTTTCATCTTCCCGCATTTTAGGCATCATGCCTGACACACGGCCGACACATCATACTTACTCGCGCACCCGGGGCATGGTATGTATGTAAGCCTTTGTCCGTGGGTCGAAACGAAACCTTCTAGAAGCTCCCGAGTGACATTCCGTGATCCGCGAGGAACGACTTATACGCAAGGACCTACCGGAAGCAGTAAATGCCCATCCGGAGCGTCCGTTAGTTTGGTCTTGTTTTGTTTGTGCTTGAGCGGATCTCATCTTGTCTCGAATCTTGACAAGCAAGCACACGCCCATGGATTCTTGTTTGAAGAGGTAACCTCACGTCATCTTCGTCGTCAAGGCGTGTTAGACGACTAAGCTCCCTTATTCAGCAGGTTCGCGTTGGACAGTCCGTACTCTGCTGTGAGTTTCATATTAATGAGTTTCATAATTGCCAAACAACCCCCGCAATCTTCTTTTCTTAGTATCGGTGCCTTTTCCTGTCTGGGCTGAGAGACCCGATCACACGAAGGAACAGCACCGACAAAAGGCCACAGGGAAGATGTGATATAGGGCTGAAGTTGGCCGACGATTGTGACAGGGCAAGGCTGTGTTGGTCGTCCCCCCCTTTTCTCCAATTTGTCACCAGAATGCAGCACTAAACGGGGACAAAATACATCGACAGGTCCCCCTTCCCGTCTTCCTCGTACTGTACTTCTCCTCCCCATGTCCTCCTCTGTCCTATTTCTTATTGCCCCAGTATGTCGATATAGAAACACTAGGACCAAAGCAGCCACAGGGCAGAAAAAGGCTTTGCCTCTGCCGCTTCCTCTAGTTCACGTCTAGCTGTATCTTTAGCAACATTTAACATCACGGCCAGTCCATGCACGATGACGGGTTTTCCCTCGGCCGGTTCGGCCGAGCCACGCCAACCCGGAGGGATGGACCGATCTGGTCGAAGCCTCCGAGATGGCGTTTCTTCGTCTCGAGTCTGTGCTCTTGCTTTGTATACTGCCTGTTTCTTGACGCTGACAATTGATCTCCCGTTCCCATTCGACAGGGCAGCGTGTCAGTTATTGGAGGGGGTGGCGTATGTATTGGCAGCTGTTCTGCTCTTGTCGTCTTCCTCCTCCCTCTTCCACACTCACCCCCCTCCGTTTAGAATGCGAGATGCCGTGCTACTCGTGTGTTGAACTAGGCGACATGCGCACTTTGCATTGCATCGTTGGGGAGTAGGAATAGTACAAGAAGTAGCGAAGCAGCGACACTCGTTCATATTGAAGCTCCAACGCTCCTCTCTATGACGGGATTACTTGGCGACAAAATGGGGGTTGCTTCATGCTTCACCGAGATGGATCGATAGACGTCTGACAGGCGGGCTCTCACATAACTGAATTCATGAAAGACATCGACATTCAAAGTGTGATCCCGCAAGATGAGCAAAAGAGGAACGGTACAAGGGGGTGGGTGTGTCCAAAGCAGTGGTGTGACGCGTTGTCAGCTGTGCTGAAGAAGAATCGAGCAGGGTTTGGCCTGCTTTCCTTTGGCTTTTCCGTCCACATCCCGCCTATCTTCCCCCAAAGAAAGTAGGAGGATCTTGGTGAACCGTCTGGGAAGATGAGCAGAACCGGGGAAAGAAAAAAAAAAGCCTCGATGCCAGCCTTTTTCCCGTGGCTTGCACTGCCCTGAACAAGCAGGTCTTTGCTTTGAGCAAGCAGTTCGGTGTTTGGCAGATTGCGCGATGTGTTATGCCGGTTGAACTGCGCTCCTCTCCATCCCACGACAGGCATACTTGTACTCGAGTCTCTTCCGAGCCGGTTGGGGTCCTTTTTATTTTTTCTTCATGCATGTAAAGTAGGTAGCATCGCATATAAGCGAATATTGGGGGCCCTCGAAGTCGGAACCTACACACACAAGCCTGCCCCTTCGTGCCACTTCTTTGCGAGCCTTTCGTCTGTGCGGTAGCACATCTGCAGGAGCAAGGATGAGGCTTTACAGTACGACCTCTTGCAGTTCCCCGATGAAGTCGGAAGCGCGTGATAGTGGTTGACGGCCTTGCATCTCTCCACTTGCTCTCTTGGTTCTCTGGGGCCCCAATCCAACGCCAATGCAATGTCACGATAACGGCATCGAGAAAGAGTTCGACAAATGCCACTGGAGTGGCTTGCCGGAGAGCGGGAAGGATTGTTCTTGGCATGGGCTGGGTTTCTACTCCCGATGGGGGGCCGGCAAATTGATGCCCGATTCGCCGTAATTGGTGATATCTTTCTGCTTCTCATCTCGTTGCTGGCCACCGCTCATTACACATGCATATATCTCGACACCCTCAGACTTGTCTTCAACGGGGAGAGACGCTTCTCGTGAGGCGGTCCGATGCATGTCCATGAACTGCCTGGGCCGAGTAGTATTGAATACTACTTTGCAACTGTCGGCTTTCGGGTCTGGGAAAGCCGGGGCAACTAATTATATGCATACTGCGTGAGAGGGTGCTGTGTGTGTCCAGCGACGCAGAACTTTCGTAATGGTATCTGACTGCATTTTCCGCGTGGGGCTTGCATGAATACTGCAGTCTCTCTGTTTGCTGTAGATGTTGTTCAACTGCGCTTCTGCGAAGTGTTATTGTAAAGCCATGGAGTTTGCATCTATACTCCGGACGCTCTGTACAGCAAGGGGCACACAGCATGCCAGCTCGTGAATCATGAGCATCGCTGCTTGCGCCCTTCTCAGCAGTTATAAGGCTTGGGTTCATTCAGGACAATCAGGTGGTTTTGGATGATGATGATGATAGCAGGCGTTCACTATGCTTTGAATAGTCTGTGGTGTAATTTGAAAGCCCATGTATCTGCCATGCGACGACAGATCCTGCTTCTCCATGCTTAACCTACATGAAGCCTGTCGTGTATGTGTGCAGGTAATTGCATTGTAAGTCATGTACGTAATAAAGGTGTGTTGTGTATACATCAAGTGCCTTGATCATGAAAGACTGAATGAACAACGTTCTTCCCAATTGTGCTAAAACAGGGGCAAAGATGAAGACAACGCTTTTTTGGCCTCTTATAGCCGACATATGGCAAGATTATGGCTACTGACTCCTGATCTTTTCCAATCAAACCCCGTACTTCACTCATCTCGGCCGAACGACCTCTTAAGGTCCATGGCCGGATGCCCATGCCAGTTCAAATCGAGATCTCGATCTCGGACCGTCTTGCCAGAAGTGATTTCCGATGTATCATATATCACGATCTCTGTGAATTAGGAATTAGTCACCAAAAAGGTCATCTGAACTCCGAGCCGGACAAGTTCCATTGCTCCAAGAGTAGCCTCAACAGGTCATCGTACTCCGAGCTACTATGTATAGCCTTTCTAAAATTGGTTCACTCGGAGTTGGCATGACTCTGCCAAGAGCCTTACAATGGAATCGAATTACATGTTAGTCAGTCCAACGACATGATTGAAAATAGCTGTTGGCTTGATTCCAGGAGATCAGCTTCCGAGCCGGTAGAATGCGGCGCAAGTCAGTTCAGTATCGCGACTTACATCCGTTGAGATAAATATAGACATGACCGAGGATGTAACATGCAGAGAGGTCCGACAACATTGATCATGTATAGCAAGCTTTAGAGCGTAATTGGGGTTTTAGGATCGTGCTCGTTGTGGTCATATAGTTGCTGGCGTAGATGTGCTGTCTCGATAGCATCGAGACATCTCCCAGAACTGCTTGACCGAAGAAGTATTCAGCAGAGATCTGACCGTTCAACTCACTCAACGAAAAGCTCACTTCCACATGGAGATCTGCTTTAAGTTTTGTACCAGAAACGCAGTAAAGTGTGTTGCTTTCAACATTACACGGCCGACTTGCTAAAGCTTGTCGAAAGCATCCCAACTCTCATTCCTCCTGCTTCAACGCCGTATATTGGGCCCAGACAGTTCGCCATGGGAAATTAAAAGGGCATATAAGTGATACTCGCTCGACGCTTGATATCACCTGCGTTTGACATCGACTACAGATCTTTCATAGAGTCTCCATTTCTGAAGTTGCTGGGGCCGGTGCAAAGAGTCTTCGACTATCAAATCAGCGAAGCATTTGTTGGCCAACAAAATCGCAATTCTCGAAGTGTAGGCAGAGAGAGTTGATGAAGACTCAATGTCTTCCCACTGCCCAGATCACCAATCGACATGTCGCCGCACTATATTGCTACGGAAAGGGGTATGTTTTGCCAGGAACTGAAAGGTGTCGTGTACACCTTCACCTGGAGTACAAGTTCCGTCATTAGCATCATCTACTAGATAACAATAAAGGGCCAGCCGAGCTTGACTTGTTGTGATGTTGGCCTTTTTAGCGCACGGAATATGGTGTATTAGAAGGGTTAATTATCTTCTTTTACCATTGAGTACAACTATTCTATGAAATCTCCATTCCTGGAGTTTCTGGTCTCAATGCGAAGGGTCTTCGATTATCCATTCCTCAGAGCGACTGGCAACGAATGAAACACCTGAGCGACATGCGATCGTCAGAGTGCAAGCATGTAGAGTTGTTGAAGGCTCTAACAGTTATTCGCTATTAGGATCACCAATCAAGATGCTACCGCAATGCATTGTCATCAAGTGCATGCCTCTCGCACAAAAATCCATGTACATTACCTCCTAGAGAAGAATTTCATCATTGGCTTCACTTACCGCTCGATAACAAAGAACCAGACGGGCGTAGACTGTTATATCGAGCTTTGTAGCTTACGACAAATGGCGTAAGTGACTGTCTATGAAGTTATATAACTCTAATTGAAGCGTAAGAAGAAGGGCCCAGGCATCACATTATACTCTCTTCATCTTCACCTTCAAGCAAGAGTGCAGTTGCCCTTCAAGGGATTCTTCTGGTACTGCGCAACGGCAGCATCCTTGACAGAGTAATCAATGAGCTGTCCCGTGCCCGGAACCAAAGCAGCCGTAAAGTTGAAATCCGCAGGGGTACTGAAGCCGCCAAACTGGAGCCTGATCTGGACATCGTTCATAATGCCCGTCTGGCTGACGGTGAAGTCATTGAGCGGCGGCGAAACCTCTCCAGACAACGTGTTGACAGCAGAAGCATACTCCTGCGCGGCAACATCCTGCGAGACACCAAGCTGCTTCACGAGGGCCTGGACGGAGCACGCCTTGTTCTTGGGGTTGAGCAGGAACTTGTTGGCGGCGTACATGGAGGTCATGAAGCGGGTCAGGAGGGCGGTTTCCGATGTGCTCGCCAGGGACGACTCTCGGATGGTGAAGGCGCTCGAGGTGACGGGGGCAACGACGTCCGAGATGCGGGCGAGGATGGTGGGGGCTTGGCCTGAAGGGAGGTTTTGGCCCTCGACGGTGAAGGGATAGGTGAGGATGGTGGCGTAGACGGCGGTTCCGTTGGGGAGAACCTCGTTGACGAGAGCTGAGTATCGCTGGGGAGTTCCACCGACGGTCTGTAAGGTTACCGATTAGCTATATGCCGTTGAGGATAGTGTTGCCTCCCTTGACCATCTCCAATTCTCTTTCAACTCACCATGAAGTAGTAATCATTGTTAGCCAGCGTCAAGCCGTTAGTTGCCAGAACATCCTGCAGCAGATATGCATATCCGCTCAGCGGTGAATCGACAATAATTGGCTTCCCCCTCAGCTGGTCGATGCTGGTGATGGACGGAATTGACGCAAGCACAAGATCTGGCCCTTGATCCAACTGGCCAAGTACAGTCACCTCCTGGTTCTGGTTGAAGCGGTAGTTGAGCGCATTGTCCACCGTCGCCGTCAGGATGTCATATTCGCCGCTGAGGATGGACGCGAAGGCGGCGGTGCTGTTGGGGACCTGGTTGTAGACAACGTTGAGGCTATTTTCGGTGAAGAAGCCGAGCTGGTTAGCGACTGAGTAGGTGGCCGTGGCCAAGCTGAGGAGTGTGAGACTTGTTAGTGGACAGACGTTAAGGACGGGTGCTGGTACGGCTATAGAGATGGAGGGAGATGAGAAACATAAATGCGGGAAGACGAAGAGGAATAACAGCATCATGGGAGCTCCGCGGCGGAAAGAAACAAGACTCACAAGGCGCCATATTGAACCGTGTCGAGAGCTTGAGCGCAAGCCGCGAGGCCAGCCAGCACGAGAGAACGCGACTGCATTGTTCCACCTCAGAAGGACCCGAAGGAAAAGTGGAAGAGAAGTTGTTTCTCTGGGACCTCTTGTCCGTCTACTTTTCCATCGATCCAGGCTTCATTGCGAAGGGATGGTGCTTGGTGACGCAGATATATGTCGCGATTCCTCTCTTCCCAGTATCCACAATCTACTTGCGACGGCTCATCTTGCAGTTCGGGATAATTGAATTCGATTCCCATGTCCTTCTCGTCATACTAATCCATGTGAAGTAAAGTATTGGCAGGACAAGCATGCGGGGAATGCAGTTGATATTGCTGCTAAGGATTGACCAGCAGCTGTGAGGAGCCGCTCGAATTAAACTAGGGAACGGAGGAGCAGCAGAGGTGAAGAAAAAGCCCCCTTGCTTGCTCTGCTTTGGTTCTGTTTGCGAGAATGTCACCCTCAGTTGGGTGAATGCCGTTGGTGCCACCTTGCTTGACCCTCTGGCTGGGGTGCCTGGACGAAAGCGGACCAATTCGAGGTATTAGTGGCGGGATTCGGCATCGTGAACTTGTGCTTGCAGCTCGGAGCTGCAGGAGACAGTTTGCTGCCTCTACAGTACGGCCGATTATATGTAAGGTCATTGTCGTCTTCCATAACGCAGAACACAATCCATCAAATTAGAAGATTGTCATGTATGTCAACGAACTGGTGGATCCAGGCAGTGAAGATCCTTTTGTCAGGTAAACAGACGGGCCAGCCTTATCCCGTCGACGTGAAAATGCTGACATGATCATGACAATATCGTCAGTGAAGCATCTAAGATCCCCCCGTCTGTACTGAAAGTATTCCCCAGTCTGTCTCAACTAATAGCTTCACCGGAGCTCACCGCTTATTGTAATTGCTTCATCAAGCCGAGCATCTAGCAGCCCCAGCTCCTTGACTTCGACCATGGGAATAAATACAGTTGAGAGAAGCTGCTTTGACTAGGTATCAAGCTGCTCAACTGTGCCGAGCCGTTGTCCTCCATCCCCAGCACCCTCTGTCTTGGTGGAGAGTAGTCGGCTATAGTTGATGGCTAACAACCAATATTAACCAATTTGGCAACCTCTTCTATGCGCTGAGCGGATGTCATAATGCTGAAAAAATGTCTGAAGCTCCTCAAGAGTCGGAATACTGGTGATTCCACGTCACGGCTGGAATACCCGCTATCTAGCCAGATGCATCTTCGTAGGCCTCACCAGTCCTCTATGTATTTGAAGCCTAACGACTGAAGCCAATCGCTCAGCATGTTCCAACCGACTGAACAAACCAGCATTGAGACCAAATAGCTTAGCCACCTTTTTGCCTCGAATTGGACTTATACGCCACTCGTATTTCATGGTTCTGTTGGCTTCACAGGGACGTAAAACGCATCATGTTCCACTAACACGGATATTCGAAATGTCGTCCGGAAAGACAGATTTGAGGAGCAGCTATCGCTTGCGAGCTGATCTCGAGGCGGCAAGCTGGATATCTGCCCAGCCTGCAATGCGTAGCCTTCTCTTTGCGATGACTGTCGAGAGAGAGATAGCTGTCTCCAAACTTTCCGGCAAGGCCCGAGCCATATTACCCATGCCTGCTTTCCTGACCCTCATTCTAATGGACGCGCAATAAACGAAGGTTCAAGTCGAGATGGAATGGCATATTCGTCGCTCATCTGCCCTTGTTGCTCGTCTAACCCAGCCAGGAAGCAAAGCCCGTCCTATCCTATACCAAGAAGATAGAGCCAACAGCTCAGTGTAAACAAGCGAGGGACTATTGCAGCGAGGAGGACGTTTCCCAGCGGCAGATGGCCGATCTTTTTAAGTCTGTCCGCCAGCACCTTTGCTTGGTTATTCTATCTGTACCATGACATCCCATCCCGATTTACCCGGGCAAGAGGGCCGAAGGATTCAGTCAGGCATTTTAGGGGACCCCTACGGAGGTTACATCGTTGGCCCGCCGGCGAGAAATCCCGGTGATTATTACTCCTAGCAGACGCCTGGAGGGAACTTTTCGTTCTGTTGGTTCTGGAGATGCATATGTACTTCCGTAGCTTCTCTCGAACTGCCAGGAGGGGACAGAAAAGAACAGGCCATTCCCTTTCATTCCGTTATACTAGCTTCAACTCCCTCGCGTCCTTCGTATTGCTCGGTTAATGAAGCTTTTAAAAAAGTTCCGATTCTTCGCTTTTGCATTGAATGCTTCAAATACAATATCCAGGAAAGGGAATTACTTAAGTGCAGGACTAGGACAATCGTCCAGAGGAGGAAGCTGGGGGCCTCGGTTCGGGCCGTATCGCCAATTCCAGGCTCCTTCAAGACTACATACTAGTACGTGGCCAAGAGCAAAGCCCACAGCTGATGATAGCAGCTCGACTCCTCGCTAGGGTTCAGCGAGAACCGAGGAACTGGGGTGCATGCTTGCTTCAGCAGGTAGGCGCTCGTATACGGAAAACACTTCCGGTAACTTGGCATACTTAGCAAGTGTAAGAGGAAGAGACTACACACATAACAACCATATTCGCATATCCCACTTTCTCTTCTTCGACAAAAGCATCAACAGACATTCCAAAACACTACCCGTCGGGTTGAGTTGTATCGGGCTGCTGAGCCCAGCGACTGATCAACCCGTAGGGTGGCCTTCGGGATCTTTTGATTGTAGGGAAATCGTGTTACATTCCGCGGACAGACAGCTGCTCCGTTGTGAGAAGTAACAGTAGACTCGCGTGGCTCGCATAGTCGTATTGTAGTAACAACAGACGGAAAACAGCCGTTCGCCAATACGACTTTATGGCACGGGGCCTCGAGATTTTTCGAACTCTGAGCGGATGTAGCAGCAGCGCTTCGAAGCAGTCGCCCACAGGTATAATTGCATGTAGCGAACCAACCACCAGCCAACGACGCAGGGGACCGTGGAAGGGGATTAGTTTTGCCTTCCGGGCTCCGCCAGCCTATCAGAGAGCAAATGTAACGACGGGGAATCGAATCCCTCGTTGACAGGCCCGAGTGCCGACAGCTCGGCATCCGGAAGAGGAACGTGGATAATATTCAGAGCAGGCCATAATCACATGTATAAGCCACACGTGTCCCCCTTGTTGTCGTCGCGAGGAGACAAGGAAAAGGAGGAGAGAGAAACATGCCATGATTTGCGTCTTCGTGATACATCACCCCTCCCCCGACATTCTTCTCCCGGAGCACGCACCGTCTCGCATGCCATGATCGATATCGATATCGACGGGCTGATGTTGGGCAGGCGTGATGCCATTGATGATGGGGACCCAAATCCGCGAGGCGAGAACCTCGCCCACCTCTCCATCATCTTTGTGTGTTTGGCTGGCTTCTTTGTTGTCCTGAGGATGTTAACGAGATACTTCCACACCAAGGCGTTTGGGGCCGACGATGCCTTGATTGTGGCGTCGCTGGTATGGATGCCTTGTCCTTTGTTCACATACTGCTTGCATGTATTGTCCAGATGAAGAGACTGACTTCATGTTGCCCGTTTGGCCTTTGTGTTTGATAGACCCTTTCTGTTTGCATGACAGTTGCTTACAATGGAGGTTCGTTTCGGCAATGTCGCTGTTCCGCTTTATTGCAGTCGCAGGCCCCAAAAGGGTCACCATTGGCTCTCATGGCTAACATCAAGAAATCTCAACAGAAGCTGGGAACGGATTCGGTCTTCACAGTGGCGAGATCAACCAAGACCACAAAGTCCTCGCCTTCAAGGTACACCGTCGGCAAACCCCTCCCGAGAACGAGCAACAACTAAGAAAGAACGTCGAGACTCTGACAGCAACAGTGGTTCTTTGCCGCCCAGATCCTCTACAAGGTCGCGACCTGCCTCACCAAGACGTCCCTCGGCATGCTATACCTGCGCATCTTCCCCGGCCGCAAGTTCCGCATCGCCGTCATCAGCGTCATGGCCATCACCGTCGCCTACACGCTGGCCGCCGTGCTGCTGACAGTCTTTGCCTGCAAGCCCATCGAAAAGTCCTGGCGCAAGACCTTGCCCGGCGTCTGCGTCAACTCCATCAGCATCTGGTATTGTAAGTTTTGATTTCAACCAGAAAAGTTTTTGGTAGTTGTCCCTCTTTTGCGTTTTGTTTGTGTATTGGCCCTCGCGCTGACTGTTGGGAAAAAAAAAAAAAAAAAAGCGACGTCTGTCTTGAACATTGTGACGGACATGCTGATTATCGGGCTGCCGGTCAACGAGATCCGACGACTTCAGTTGCCGCTGGCAAGGAAACTGCTATTCTGCGCTCTGTTTAGCCTCGGGGTGTTTGTCATTGCTTGCACGGTTATTCGAATGATTACCGTGTCGCCGCAGACGACGGCTTCGGATCAGACTTGTCAGTCCCCAACGACTGTTTACAGGCCCCCCCTTAGCTATACCCCTATTTGCGCATGCTGATGAAGAGACAGACTACCAGGCCGTATCAAACAGCTGGACGTTTGTCGAGACCAATGTCGGCATTATGTGTGCTTGTACGCCCAGCCCTTGAGCCCAACCAACCACCATGAGTGCTCTCCTCTGTATACCTCTACTTCAGTGTTAATCGAAAGATGATTGTAGGCCTCCCGATCGTCTGGGTTCCCATCACGAGGCAGTTGCTTCGATTTCTCGGTCTCGGGGGAGAAGACACCGCAATCACGAGCAAGTCTGGCCAGACGTTTACCATCGGATCGCATGGCCGTGTAAGCAGCGCATGAGCGCGGATCAGCCGCCGTGATGCCGAGGGCGACAGCGTGGAGGAGCTCATGTTTGACGGCATCAAGATGACGCGGAGATTCAGCGCGCATGTGGTCCGCGAGGACCATGGCCAGAAGGAAGCTCCTGTCGGCGACCGTCCGTGGGAGCATGTCCATAATTCGATACCTTCATAATTTCATCTCTGGTCAACTCCTCGGGTTGGCTTTGAAGATGTGAGCCTCCGAGACATAATCAGTTTCGAGCAGATGTTCTCCATCAGCAGAAGTAGAACGCCCTCCACGTTTTCGATTTATCAGAAAGGCCACTTGATGGCTTCCTTGGTTCGTCGCACTGATCTGAGCCACAGAAGAGCCGCAGACTGTCGCTATGATCTTGTATCGAATGCAACTTGTGCGGCCAGGCAAGGACATAGTTTGCTGTCTCCCACCTATATGTATCCAGGTTGAATCCGAGCTGTTTCCTCGTGCACTCAACAAGGACGTAAAGTCCTTCGGTACTCCCCACCATTTTCAAAGGACAAACAGCTGGTGGTCGATAGAATTGTTCCGACTACACATATTATCACCTTCATTGTTGAGAAAGAACTGGAAACCAGGGGAACGCGTCATCAGGGAGGTGATGCCAAGGCGATAGGGTGGAGACAATCTTGAGATAAACATGGAGAAGCTGGGGAAGTATTTTGCCCATCTCTCTACTTTTCGGGTTGGCGGAGGACGCACGTCGGTCAGATAGAGCAAAGGTGTTTCTCTGAGTGAGGGTGTATGCATAATCGCCTGTAAACGTGATGAGCGATGGTACTGTACATGGCCGAGAACGAAGTTCAAGTCATAAGCCAAGCACGGTCTGTAGCATCAAATGCATGAGTTGGACGTCGCATGGACTGGCCGCTGGAATGGAGGCTGCCATGCCGAATCCCGCCCGACGACGTGACCAACCGCCAGGATGCCAGCGACCTGAATGGCCACGGTTCGGAATCGGCAGTGGAGTTGAGTGTGTCCCTCGTCTCTCGAACGAGCAGGCCGATAGTGCAATAGATATGGAGCCGTCACTACCGAGTGCTGGGACCACGGCGGCAGTTGCTCAGGGTCCTTTTATCAAGTCCTTGGCGACAGCAGCGAGAGCCGGAGGACCATCGAGTTGATTAACAGATGCAGCTTCATGCGGAGAGAGCAAATGAATGTCGAGAAACAGACCGTGTGCCGCAGCATCGCTGCCCTACCATACGGGCCAGATAAATGCATGAGCCACCACCACGGGCTGACATGACGCTTGTGGCACCTGGTACGGAGTACGAAGCACAAAGATGCCTCTCCGCCATTTTTACCTCATGGCCGCGGTCCCTAGTAGACTGTCCTGTACTCGTATCTCGTATGTATGCATCCGGACGAGTTCGTAACTCTGCATGACTCTTTCTGGCATTCGGGCAGCTCCAGCAGCTCCAGCAGCCCGCAGCTGTTTGTCGAGCAAAGCTTCAAACGCCGACGCTGCTTTTCTATTCGCCAGTAAGCCGATGACTGATGGGAAAAAGCTGACCTTGAAGCTGCTCTCGCGTGCCGTCTAAGCCGATCGCCAGCCATCCAGTGGGACCTCGACGACGAGCCACGAGCCATGGTTGCCGTGTGCCGATTAGCAGCCCCGTTAGTGTCCAAGTTTGCGAGCAGGGACTGCGGATAGACTTCGAAAAGAGCCGCTAGAAGCGTGCTGCTGTGAGGGCGAGGCGCGAGGTCGTTTGTGCTAGTATTGTCCATACTTGGTAGTCCGCAGATGAAGAAGACTGTAAGCTGATACCGCCAAACAAGTCTGCAGACAGTGTCTATCCTCAAAGTTGCGTCAGTAGCTATTCATCGTAGAGACGTGCATGTGTGTATGACAACATGAAAACTAGCAAACTAGGCATGCAGCTGAAAAAGGACGATGCAACGCTCTTGATGCCGCCGTGTTGGCCAGTGGAGAGACGGACGGCCGGCGAGCGGCGTGACGGACGAACTCGCCACTAGGGATGAGCGGACAGGAAGCCGATTTTGCCGTTGAGGAGCAGCACAAACGACGGAGACTTTGGGGCCGCACAGCAGGAAATGGGAAACGGTTGGGACAAGGGAAAAGTAGAACATGAGGCATCATGTATCGACATGTGAGAATGTCAGTAGCAAGAAGGCCTGCATCCACACCCCAAAGCCTGAGCTTGAGCTGGAGAGAGAGTCAGCGACAGTAGTAGATTCACGCAGTCGAGAAGTAGAGCTGATGGCTGGCACCTTCAGATGAGAAGATAGAAGTGGCAGCATAGGTACCTATAATAAGGCGCTGAGTTGTATTCCTGTCTGGTCGATGGCTGTCAACTTCCACGATGCCGCACCAAAAGCGATGGCCCCGGGATGTGTCTTGTATCCGCAACCTCCACGGATCTTCGATCAGAGCGGAGAGATAGGCGCCGCCTGATGCTGCGACACAAGTACCGTCTACCGCCTCCATCCAGCCATTGAGGCGCAGCAGCTCTCGAGTGTGACAGTCGCGATACTTGCATCCACTCGCATGAAAGGGCCTTTCGCAATGTATCCGAGAAGCGTTGCAATGCCAAGTGCGCCGTTCGCCAACCTGAGGTTGCAGGTTTCCAGGTTGGAGGGCTTCGGCTACCAGAAGAAAGTACCGCCCAGGTACCGCCGGTCCCAGATTGCGACCCGAAGACTTGGTCGCTCCGGAGCATCTCGTCCAAGTCTTCCCCTCTGTTCTCCAGCCATTACCGCGGCCCAAGGTACGGCCCAGGTCGCCCGGCTGGCTGCAGTACCTGCGGAGTACCTGCCACCGCCTGTAGACCCAGAGCCTCCAGCGCCCTCAGTGGACGGCAGCCGCTGGAACAGCCCCAGAAGTCCCCCAGAACCCCCCCGAAAGGGCCCCCGAGCCCGCTAAGGCAGCGCCCGCACTCCCCCCAGACGCCGCCATCCCGTCCCTGCGTCTGCGTTGGCGTCTTTTCGTCCGCCTTGCCTTGCATCTCGTCTTTTTCTTTTTTTCTTCCCTCCCTCTTGTCTCTTCCTCAGCCAGCCATCAATCTCTTCAGCCTCGGCCGGCCATTTCCCCTCCGCTGCCTCGTTGCACTGTCCGACTGGCCTCGCCGGCCTCCAACGTCGCCCCTCCTCCCTCTCTCTCTCCCTTCCCGAATCGAGAGACTGAGAGCGAAGAGCGTCGTTCCGCCTCGTCGCTCTTCCGGCTCGGGCTCCTCCCTGTCTGATCGATGGTCATGAGCGACGACGAGAAGGCCGCTGCCACTGGCGGGGTGGCCGAGATGTCGCCCAATGCCTCTCGCCCGTCCATCGTTGACGACACGATCAAGGACGTTGATTCGGTAAGGACGCCTCAGCAACGGCAATTCCGCTTGTTTCTGCTTTGCGCCGGCTATATTCATGTTGGTGGTGGTGGCGGCAGTGGTGCTTTGCTGTTGTCTCCGCGGCGTGGGCTGTATCTCAAGTCGAGACGCAGTAAAGCATCACCGCCAGGGTTTGGAGATGGAACAATGAGACGAGTGGCTACGGGTTCAACGATTGCAGTAGCACCATCGTTCGCCTCTGTTCGCTCTTGATACTTCCGCCTTGCTTCTCCCGACGTTGTTCTTCAACATCTCCCTCAACCCCCCCTCCCCCCCTCGGTATCTTTGCCTGTTTTTTGCCTGAATGGCCTCACATGAAAACTTCTGCTCCATTCAGCTTCCTCGATGAATTGCGACTCGGCGCTGACTCTTTCGTGCCCGCCCTTTTCAGGAGCCCTTTTCCTACGACGAAGACGATCGCGACTACTGCTCGCCGCAAAACACCACCGAGCACGACCTCAACGTCACCGAAGATGACCTGCTCGAGGCCCAGGAGCTCGCCTCCCGATTCACCCTCCAGGAAGTCCGCGACATCATGACTAGAGTCTACCGCGTCCACGAAAAGGATCACAACTTCCCGTCCATCATCATCCACAAGATCAAGGCCTTTCTTGAAAACGAGTCCGTCTTCTCGAACCCCGAGAAGCACCAGCACTTGATCCAGGAAATGAAGCTAGAAGCCGCCCTCGTCACCAGCAACAGCCCGTACGCCGAGGTGCGCGCCGTCGTCAGCAACAAGGACGATCCCACAACGCCCTGCTCAACCATCCGCAGCTGGGCCATTGGCCTGGCCTTTAGCTGCCTGCTGGCCTTTATCAACCAATTGTTCGACATTCGCCAACCTGCCATCCGCGTCATGGCCAACGTCGCCCAGCTGCTGTCCTACCCCGTGGGCAAGGCCTGCGAGAACTGGCTGCCGGACATCGGCTTCACCTTTTTTGGCACATACCACTCCCTCAACCCCGGGCCCTTCTCGAAAAAGGAACACATGCTCATCACTATCATGGCGAACGTGGCATACAACACACCCTACACGAACAACATCATCTGGGTCCAGTATCTGCCCCAGTATTTTAACCAGCCCTATGCGTCCCATGTGGCCTACCAGCTTCTCATTGCCCTGGCCACCAACTTTATCGGATACGGCATGGCGGGCATCTGTCGCCGCTTCCTGGTCTATCCGTCGTACTGCGTGTGGCCGGCCTCTCTGGTGACTATTGCCCTCAACAAGGCCTTCCACAACGAGGCCAATGCCCCGGTTGAGGGCCCCTTTGGCAAGAAGTGGAAGATTTCTCGTATCAAGTTCTTCTACATCATGTTTGGCGCCATGTTCGTCTGGTTCTGGTTCCCCAACTACATCTTCACTGCCTTGTCCAGGTTCAACTGGTTAACCTGGATCGCCCCCCACAATCGCGACCTCAACGTCATCACGGGCATCAACCATGGCCTGGGCGTCAACCCATTCCCGACCTTTGACTGGAACGTCTTGCTGTGGGACTCGGCCGACCCCCTCATGGTTCCTTTTTACAGCACGCTGAACCGATTCTTTGGCGTCTTCGTCTCCTTCTGGGTGGTGCTGGCCTTCTGGTACAGCAACGTATACGACACCGGCTATCTTCCCATTAACAGCAACCGGGTATTCGACCACTTTGGCAAGCTGTACAACATTAGCCGCGCCGTCGACGACCGGGGGCTGTTCAACGGCACAGAGTACAAGACATACTCGCCGCCCTTTCTGAGTGCCGGCAACATTGTCATTTACATGTTCTTCTTCGCGATTTACACCTCGACGCTGACCTATGCCGTTCTCTACCACCGCCACGAGATCCTCATGGGCTTCAAGTCCCTCTTTGCCAGCTTCCGCAAGAAGACCAGCCCGATCAAGGACGAAAAGATCCTCGACGTCCACAACCGGCTGATGAAGGCATACCCTGAGGTGCCAGAGTGGTGGTACTTGATCTGTCTCTTAGTTGCCATTGCATTAGGTATCGCTGGCATAGCCGGGTGGGATACGAATACGTCTCCCGGCGTTGTGTTTTACGGCCTGGCGCTCTGCATCGTCTTTGTCATTCCCGTGGGCATCATTAAGGCCATGACGGGCATCGAGGTCACCCTCAACGTGCTGGCCGAGTTCATTGGCGGATCCTGGGTCGACGGCAACGCGCTGGCCATGAACTACTTCAAGTCGTTTGGCTATGTCACCTGCGCACACGCCGTGTGGTTCTGCAACGATCTCAAGCTCGCCCACTACGTCAAGATCCCCCCTCGCCACACCTTCATCGCGCAGATCATTGCCACCTTTATCAGCACCGTCATCTGCACCGGCGTTCTCAACTTCCAGATGAAGGGCATTGACGGCGTCTGCACGCCCGATGCCCAGTTCAAGCTCACCTGCCCCGGCGTCAACACGTTCTTCACTGCCTCTGTCCTTTGGGGAACGGTTGGTCCGCAGAAGATCTTTGGCCACTCCGGACAGTACACGGAGATTTTGGTCGGATTTCCGCTGGGCATTCTTGTGGTTGTCTTCTTCTGGGGGCTGAACAGGAAGTTTCCCCAGTGGACCTGGACGCGACAGATCCACCCCGTGGCCATCATGTACGGCGGAATTGTGTGGGCGCCGTATAACATGTCGTACGTGTGGCCGTCTGTGCCGATTGCATGGATCTCCTGGGTCTACCTCAAGACTCGGTTTGTGTCCTTTTGGTCCAAGGTAAGCAGCTCTCTGTCAACTCCACACAACGGGTTCCGGTTACTAACGGAAGGCAGTACAACTTTGTTCTCTCAGCGGCCTGGTCGTGCGGCATCGCCATCTCGGGCATCATCATCTTCTTTGCCCTGCAATACACCGACGTTGAGTTCCACTGGTGGGGGAACATGGCGTCTGACATGGGCTGCGAGGGCCAGGCGTGCACACTGAAGCATCTTGCGCCGGGCGAGTACTTTGGGCCACGGATTGGCACATTCGACTGATTAAAATGGTGCGATTGTGTATTTGGTTTGCTTTGGTTTTTCTCACTCATCTTCGTACGAGTGCATAGCTGTTTGACACTCGGCGTCGGAGTTATCAGTGGAGTTTGGGAGAAGCATCACATGGCGGGAACTGTTACAAAGCATGTTGGTCTGGTCAACATTTTCATATCTTTTGTTTTCACATGCTTCAATTTCTTGCTTATTTCTGGTTATGCCATGTTGGAAGGATACGGGATGAGTTATACCCCTATGTTGAACTGATGGGAACGAGACGACTGAAACGACGCTTCTGCGAGAAGATGCCCGGGCGAAATAGAAATGTGTATCAATGCGCGCCTACAGCGCGAGACATGGGCTATGATGGAGTTTGGGTACAGTGTAGGTTGGACGACGGATCGATGCTAGAAATACAGTTTCAATCACTTGCGATGTTGCATCAGTGAGATGTGTTTGGTAGAGATGCGCTCTCTATGTCGTCTTGAAGCCATAAAGCTCATCTATTGGGGCAATGGAGTGTCGAAGAGGACGCTTGAGTACACGACTGGAGGCTCATCTAGAAGGTATCAAGCATCGATGAGGGAGTGCAGAGCTATGATCTTGACTGTTCTTCCATGGACAGGCAGATTGGAGCGAAATCAAGAGACGCCCAGCTGGAAAGGAGCCATCGCGATGCTCCCTGTAGGTTAATACCTAGTAGGCGGGCACCGAGTTCAAGACTGGGCCACAGAGAAGTGACAGTGACAAGGCCGCAAATCATTCCTCGCCGACAGATATGTACCCTAGCATAATCAATGTACCTGATTGAGCAGGACGCAAGAACAATTGACTTTTAAGAACTAAATCATCAGAAAAAGCAGGAAAAAAGGGCAAATCACGGCTTTATACAAGAACAGATCCAAACCCGTACCGAACATTACTTCAACGTCCAAAGAGTATCACGTGCCCACTCCCGTGACACCCCACCTCCCCAAACTTGAAGCTTCAACACCTGCTCACGATCGACATCTCCAAAAAAGTCGCCAAACCACCCAACGCCAAAAGCCCATCAGCAACACCTCGCCCAATTCCTCTCAGGATTCCTCTTTTTGTCTTTTAGGGAAAAAAGCAACTCAAACTGCCCAACATGTCCGGGGGCGCCAAGGCAATCCGTCTCCCCCCGCTCAAAACGCTGCGCGTCCACAATCCCAAGCGACAGCCCGAAAACCCTTGCATCGCCATCATGTCCAGCGTCCTCGGTATGTTCCCCATTTGGTCCTCCTGATCTCCCTCCCAAGAGATTATGAAAAGGAAATAGAACAGAAAACAGAAAAGAGCAAGTTTGCTAATCTACGTGTACGTGGGTGTGATTAGCATGCTGGGCCTCAGCAGGATACAACGCCGCCGGATGCGCCGCCATCGAGAACCAGCTGCGCAAGTGCATGGATGGCCCGCCGCCTCCGCCTGCGCCCGCGAACACGATTAACTACCACTTGTCGCGGATGCAGAAGTACGTCACCAGTCCGAAGAAGCAGAGGTAAAAAAGACGCAGAAAACCGAATCATGGTACCTGGAACGAGCAAAGAAAGGCTTTTGGGTTGGGGGAGGAAAGGGTTTCTGCTGCAAGAGCAAGAGACCTTTTGTATGAGAAAGAGATGGCGGAACCCGGGGATTCAGCCGTCGGTATACGTGCGCTTGAACCGAAGCTTTGACCTGGAAGCACGATCTGGAGGAGAGCGAGTAGAAACGGGACCGAAGTTTTCGAATGAGGATGGAAGAGCAGCGCTTTCTCTCGAACAATGGGCGGGAAAGGTGTCGCCGGAAAACATGGTGCGCACGGAATATCGCAGCACAGCACGCCAGCGGACAAAAAAAAATCTGGACGATGCGAAGCGAAGCATGACGACGCCGGAAAGTTGGGAGGGGAAAAAAGCAAGCAAGCAGGGCCAAAAGGAGAGGGAGTCTGTTTTCACAAAAGGCGTTGAGGCAATTGGGAAAAGAAACGCTTGGCGATATCAAGAGTACAAAGTTAAGAATGTACAATCTCACGGACTTTCTGGACAAAGAGGAGTGTCTATATACAACATACAATGTACAAACGGGGGTGTGTTTGATCTAAAAGAGCAAGGTGGGAAGAGGGCGGGGGGACTATAGGGGGGATGGAGTGTTGTCGTGTATGAATAGTAGATGTAATCAAAGACCTTTTGAGAATGATCAACATCTTCCCACAAACTGTTTATCGTGTAGGGAGGAAAGGCAGTCTAACTGGTGCCTTAACTCAAGTACAAGTTACGATATATCCCATGTCCGGACTGAAGTATAATACTTGACGAGCTCACACAGCATCGCCTCACAGAATACATTCACATGGCAAAGCAGCGAAGGAACAAGCAACACATCCCATCAACCATCTCTGTTTGCACTGTCCTCCCCTCAGTCTATCCAATACTACCTAGTCACCAAAAAAACACATCCAACGGGAAAAAGACGCCCCCATCATCTCAACTGGAAAAGCAGGACAAAAAAGCAAGAATAAAAAAAAAACTCAAGAAACTTTGATACTAACCAACAAGAAGGTCCAAAACGAAAGCGCGCATGAAACAAGGGCAAACAAAAAAGAATAAGTCACCCGCCCAACAAGGAAAGGAAAGGGGTAAAGAAGAAGGGATAGGAGAGGTGGAGAGGAGAAAGAAAGCCGGCAGATGAAAAAGCGAATGGCCTTTCTCTTGTTCTTCTTAGAGTCCTCCCGTCTTTGTTCCACTAGCGCCTTATAATCCCAAGATAAACAGAAAATGATGGTAAAAAACAGGGAATATCGATACTTCTGTTATTCTCAACTCAACATGGTGTATTCCCAGATAATAGTAAGAGTAAAGAGAAGAAAACAGAGAAATGGTAAGGAAAGGTAGAGGGAGCGTATCGGTGAAACACCGTCCAGTATAGCTTGTTCTCGCTAACTCTGTTCTGATGCATCTTGTAACAAATGCCGGCGGTGTTGTAAAGGAGGTTGCAACTTCCATGAAATAAGCCAATCTTTGCATGTTTTTGCTTCAGTTTGCCTCTTCTCTTCTTCAAAAGCTCAAGCCTAGCGGTTGCGGTTTGCAAAACGGAGGAATAAAAAGGGGCCATCGGCAACGGGGAGAATAGTGCGAAGGAATGACCAAAGTGGGAAGTGTCAGGATAATAAATTCAATAAGTAAAACTGGTCATGATCGCACATGTCGTGTGGTGTCGTGTCTATATGATGAGGTATCTTTTGTTGGGGGCCTTGAACCGTCGTCAATATGATGGCAACTCGTGCCTCTCTAAGGTAAAAAGAAATGAAAAAAGAAACAGAAAATAGGACTGGGCTATGCAATGGCTTTATACACCAAAACCACGCGAATGCTCTTTGGCAGCCTGTGGATAAAGTATGTTTCCGGTCCCGGCAGTTGCTCCGTCAATAGGTAGATAATAAAAGGGGGGGCGCACGTTGTTCCAGAGGGAAATGCTTGAAGCGCGATCTCGGCTCAAGGCGCCATTTCGCCGACGCAGAAGAGCTCTATCTCTCCTACGCCAGGGTTGAACGCGTTCTTCATGCCGTCTCGGAACTCCATAAAAGCAATCTGAATGTCGTCGTCGCTCTCGATGGTGACAAAGTCCTCGTCCTCGTCCTGGTAGCGTAGCTTCAACTGGCCCTGCGCAATGCTGCTGCTCGTGAACCTCGCTAGCTTGGCATCGATCCGATCAACGAGGGACTGGTACGTAATGTTGAAGGCTACAACAAGCGTGACGTAGTTTCCAGTGTCGCAAGTGACACGGACCTTGAGCTGCGTCGGCATGGCCACGTCGGGGCTCGTGAGCGAACTGCTCTGAGTTGGGTTCTGTGGCATGCCCGGCATGTTCGGTATTCCTGCGCCCATAGTCGAAGGCATCATGCCCTGCGGAATCATGCCATGATGGGCAAGCATGCCTTGAGAGAGGGCGGCGGAGGGCGATACGGTCCTTGAGCCCGCCGTTCCGTTGGCGCCAATCGCGGGTCCTGGCGTGTTCTGTCGAGGATAGATGGGTTGGGTAGGGAATTGGGCCATGGTACCGCCCATACTGCCCGAGTGAGAGTGCTTGTGCACCCGTATGCCTTGAGCGCCGGGGCTCTGCGTATTCGTCCGTCCTGGCGCATCGTTTCGAGGGGAGCCGGTCTGAGATCTCGGGATGGAGCTGTCGTGGGCGGGATGGTGGAGATGTGCGGGAATGCCGGGGACGGCGGGAATGTTGCTCTGGCTGGGCTGGCGACGCTGGCCCTGGGCATTCACATCGGGTGTGCTGTACGAGCGGCTCCTTTGCGATCCGTTGGCGGCAGCGGCGGCGGCGGCAGCAGCAGCAGCGTTGCTGTCCTTGAGGCTGAGATTATTGAAGTTGTTCAGAGCATTGAGGGCGTTGAGGTTGTTGTTGTTATTGTTGCCCTGGGTCGACATGGGAGGAAGAGAGGGCCCACGAGGATTTCGCCCATTCGGATAGGCGTTGGGGGGTGTACCGTCCCGAGACGGGGCACGGGGCATCGCCGGTGCGGTGTAGCGATTGTTCTCGTCCCATCCGGGCTGGGGCGTCCCTGCCTTGGGGAACGGGTAGCTGGTCGGCGGGAACATGCCGCTGGTCGTGCTGGTTCGAGAAGATGCAGGCGAGTCACCAATGGGGGAGAAGTAGCTGTCTCCTCCGCGGATTCCCGGCGAGGGAATGGACATGCTGCTTGCGGTCTGTAGACTAAGCGGAGCTACCGGGGGCGGTGGTGGCATCGGCATCGGGAATCGCGGCGGAGGGGCCCTCGCGATGCTGGCCAGAGTCGCGGACGTCTCTGCCGTTACCGAGCGCTGCCTCAACTCTCTCAGGTTGGTGCTCGAAGCAGTACGGGGGATCGCTCCTCCGAACGAAGACGCCGGCATCGGGAACTGGGCGGGAGCGGTCGCGGGTCCAATGTCGTCATCATCATCGTCTTCCTGCTGCAGATAAGGGTTCTCAAGCCCGCCGGCATTGTCTCGCGTCCAAGCAAAGTCGGTTGGGTCGTCTGCTGGGCTTGAGGCCAGCCGGGGCGCATTCTCCTTACGCTGCGTCTCCAGGCCGTTGGCCCACTTCTTCATCATCTCCTCAGTGAGGAACTTGATGGTGAAATTCTCAACCCCCGGGTCGCCCTTCCACCAGATCTGAACGCTATGGGAGCCTGAAGCCGGGAAGGGAGTAAATGTCAGCGAGTGCCGTAGCAAAGAGGCGAGGGTAGTCACGAACCAGGCTTTGACAATGACACGACGTCGGTGACGTTGGTCATGAAGATTCTGCCCTTGAGTTGCAACTTAGCATTCTTATTCTTCGTCTTTGGGCCTTGCTGTCGGGCCTTGTCCTTCTTGTCCTTGCTCTTGTTTGGCGATATTTCCTTGCAGCACAGCAAGATGCATTCGAAGAGGTAGATCTCATACTGTAGGCTGCGTTAGCTCTCTGCCAATACAATCAAGGGATGAGGAACCGCGGCTGTACGTACGTCCTTCTCTTGCTCACTCTTGCCAGTGATGACGCCGTAAATACCGTGCAATAGCAGCTTTCCAAACGATTCGATCTTGTGCGATTTCCAGTCGTCGACTCGGACAATGAGTTCTTCCAGCGCATCATCGAGAAGGTCGCGGTTAACGGCCTCGTTTGCTTTCTGAAGAACGCGCTCGGCAGCCTCGCAGCCGGCGAGAAGATCCTCCTTTGTCTCCTGCTCTTCCGTCTTCTTGGCAAGATCCTGGACATACAGTTAGCATAGGAAAGCGGCGCAGATGATCCAAGTCACGTACCTTGAGCAGCAGCGGATACTTGACCAGTCGCTGCATGGGCTTCAGCAGGAAACCGTCCAGTGTGTTGAAGTCAGCGGCGACAGGGTGGTCGGACTGCTGGATCTGGTCAAAAACTTCTTTGGCGACCTGCGCCGCTTTTCGCTGGTTGGCAATGAAGGGCTGGTAAATGCTGAAGAACTCCTCGTGCGTGACAAACGGCTGGCCCCATCGCTGGGTGGCGGCAGGCATAGAGTTGGTGGTCTCGACTCGGATCAGGAAGCGGCGCTGAAAGTCCAGGATGGAATTGATGTTGAGGAAGATCTGGTGGACGACGTCGCCGGGAATCACGCCCTTCTGCTCCAGGGCCTTTTTCAGGTCGTGCAGGTTCTCCAAGTCCTGAACATATTTGCGTTCGGTGTCGACAAGCTCCTTGACGACGTGGTCTCGATAGGTCATCTTTGGGCCGTCGCCGGCCTCGACGGGCCCGCCATCGGGATACGGCTGCAGCTGAAGGAGATGCCCGCGCTGTTCCGCGAGGTCCAGGACGTAGTTAACGACTTGAGTAACCTGAAAGACAAGAAGACGTCAGCACAAAGTATAAAAAAAAAAAAGAAGTGCAAAAGCACCAGCAGCGCGTGTTTACCTTGACGAAACCGCTCGTGTCGTTGCCCATCAGATCCGTAATCACGAAGCTGTCGGAGGGCGGCACCTGGAGCTCCTTCATGCAGGCCTGGACAAACTTGAAAATGGCAATCTTGGACTTTTTGGAGTCGGAGGCATTGGCATCGTCGACGCTCAGCGGCTCGGCCGGCTGGAGCGAGTTGTAGATGAGCAGGAGAGGATAGCCGGAGCGGAAGAGGTTCCAGAGGGGGTCAACTGGATCGGTCGGGTCGAGGTTCTCGAGGAAGGGCTCGAAGCCCGGCACCTGGGCCAGGCGCTGCTTGAGAGAGATGCATATCTGGTAGAGGGATCGCGAGGCGTCGGCCTTCTGGTTGATGATGTTGCTCGTGGCCACAACCGGGCCATTGGCGACGACAGTCATGTCGCTGTTGAGGGTGGTGAGCGACGTTGAAGATCCAGCATAGGTTGATCCAGACAGCTGGCTAGTGCGCGGCGCACTGCTGCTCATACTTTGTTGCGGTGGCAGAGTGCCCACGCCGTTGGGATGAGACTGGAAGACCGGGGCCGTGTTGGTTCTGAGCAGGGGTGCATGGGCCATGACCTCTCTACTCCATCCGGGCCTGCAGCTGGCAGTGGTCGAGGGCGAGGGCGAGGGCGGAAGGTCGAGGTCAGGGACGACGAGCGTGAGAAAGTCGGGGACGGGGTTCGAAGGTGAGAGACAGCCAGACAAGAGGAGACAAACAGGGGGGGTGTCCCAGGCCGAAGGCGGGGGTTTAGCGAACGAGTTTCTTGCGGAAGACTGTCCGTGGGCTGCGGATCCTGAGCGAGCACGGATTCACGTCATTTAACGCGAAGGGGCCTTGTCTCGACGGATTGCTGCTGTTGCTGCTGCTGCTGCTGCTGTTGTTGCTGTTGTTGCCTGCAGCTGTCTTGCGACCTCTCGGTCCTGCGTCCAGCGGGTGCCAGGGGAGCGAGTCTCTTGTAGCGGCAGCTGGTCTGGTGGCGGGCGAGACGTGGGGAGGAGAGCCTCACGAGCCGTAGTTCAGGTTGGCCGGCTACGGGGAGGCTGCGTTTCGAGTCTTGACGAGGCTGTCGAGAGAGGTAGGTGGTTTTGGAATTGCGATTTGCCGGCGACGATCGAACGACGTGTGCGTGTGAGCGTGATTGTGTGCGTGTGTGTGTTGTCGTATCAGTCGAGTCGGGGGTGCGTGATTCGGCTCGCAGTCTATACGCTCTATCTCTTCTCTAGGCCTGCGGCGTCTAACGAACGGGTCGTCTACTCTCTCTTCTCTTCTCTTCTTCTTTTCTCTACTCTATTCGCAGCGGCTCGTTGCAGGCGAAGCGATTCAGTGTCGCGCACGGCGCCAGTCTCCAGTTGTCGAGACGGCTTTGAAATGCGGGTGGGGGTTGGACAGTGTCAGGATGCAGAAGCAGACGGGTATTATCGAAGAGGCGCCACCCCTGGCTGTGGCTCTGGAGGGCGGCGATGGTCGTTTGTTAGCAGCAGTCTTGCGATCTGCCGGTCGGATATTATGCAGTCGGTGTGCGGGGATGCTGTCCAGTGTGCACGAGGAGCACGCCGAGGCTGCAGAGGCAGCAGGATCAGGAGGCGAAAGGGGGCGGGTGTGAACTGAGCTGCAAGAGAACAAAAAGAGAGGCTGTCGAGGACGACTCGACGGGACGGAGCAGGCCAGACGCTGTTATGGAGTACCTCGATGCGCGGCTGGGGGCGGTACCGGCAGCTGCGCGGTGTGGTGTGCAGATACTCAGCACCAGGTACCAATCAGCAGCGGGCATCGGTCTAGTTGATCTACAGGCGCTGAGGGGGGCTGCCAAATGGGGACGATTGGGGCGCTCAGGGCGGTTTAGCGCTGCTGGGCTTGAAATCAGGGGGTTCAACCGGGGGGGCTGCAGAAGGGGGGATGGATGGATGGGGGGGAGGGGGCGCTTGGGACCCTTTTTTTTTCTCTTTTTTTTTCTTCGCTTCTTCTGTCTGCCGTTCTTGTTCCCTTTCTGCGGCGGTCCGAGAAATCGCCATCGTCTTCCCCCTCCTCTGCTCCAGTAGTATGTACAGTATGATCAGTATCGGTTGAGGTTCCGTTTCTCTGCCCGAACCCTCCAGCGATGCGGATGGTTGGAACCCCCCAGAACCGGCTGCCAGTGTCTTTGACCAGACGGCCAGCATTTTCGCCACCATGGCAGCGGCAAAAGTCGTCGCATGGATGTACCTCTACTCGGCAGGACCCAGCAGGCTTCTGGCAGGCTGCAGCTGGCGCCCATGAGCCCAAGTACCGCTACTCAATGGCGGCATGCACAACCGAAGGCTCTTGCTTCTGTGCCCCCCCCAGTCGCTGCATGTTTCACAATAGCCAGAATTGGCGCTACCCCCGGAATGGCTAGACGCAACTGGAGCCACGAGAGGAGGGAAATTGACCATCATGCCTCTTTTCATGTTGCTCTTGTCATGCCACAAAGGAACAAGCATGGGACGGGCACAAGCTGGGGAGAAAGCCGTTCGTTTGGTTTGATGATGGCGATACAAAAGCCGCTGCCGATGTGCACCAGCGGAAGCACTCGTCCGTTGACTAGAGTGGCCGGGGGCGTTGGTATGACGAACTACCTTACCTTGGTGTTGATACTGAGCGCTACTGGTTCGTGCTGGACGACTAACATTGAATACCACAACACCACCAACAGATGATGGTGCTCAGCAGCGTTAACAGAATAGGTTGCGCCAAACGACACTGAAGCAGTGAAGCGTGTTTTGCTGCCTTCTCACATGCTCTCACATGCTTCTTGCCGCTGTTTCAGTCGCACAAGCCGGCGGCTGCTGGACCAACAAGACCAGGCGAGGTCGCATCCCGTCTGCCCCGAGTCTCAGCACCGCCCACGCGGCCATCCCCCATTGTCACCTACACGAGGCAAGATCCGTGCATCTGGCTGCGATCAAACGGACTCTTGCTGGTGTTTCTTACTTGATAGGTATGAAGCGGCCCCTTTGGGATCGGTGGTGCTTCCTACCGCTTCAGCCTGGCCATTTCCATAGCTGGGCTGGGTACATACTTGGACGAAGGGCCTCTCTGCCTGGCGCCATTTGATTGATGCTCGCCAGTGTTCACGGGATGCACTATTATCTCATGATGGGTGCGGGTAGACGCGGTGGCTGGCGGCCGGCTTTTGGGCGTTGCAATCAATTTGCTGCAACAATGCCGACTGATTCCCCCGTCGCCATATGCAGCGTCTTCATCATGCTCCGTAGGTTCTCTACCCTTGCTGCCATGTGTGCCAAAGTACATGCTCCATACGTCAGTACGATACATGGACCTACCTTATCCGGGAAACGAACATTTGAGACCTGAAGCGTCTTTGTCATGCGTTGAGCAGCTATCGGCGGTCTAGGCACCGGGGCAGCAAGGCGTCCATTGCTCGCTGCTCGAGGCTTGCGGTGCTCATAACTACCTTACCTTATTAGTATTCGGCGCCACGGACGCCGGAATCTGGGGATCGTGAAAGGTTTAAACGATGGCAGCGCTATATAAGGGCGAGCATGGCAGCCTTGAGGATTGCACATGGCAAACACAGGGCACAAAGTCTGATTCAAAGCCGTTTGTCGCTTCAAGCATAAACACGCAGTTTCTCTGTCTCTCTCTATCGTCAGAAACGCCGACTCGATTTAACGTCTTCCATAAGAAACTTGAAGGTGAGAGAAGCCAAGGTAGAAAAGGAGGCATACCGTCTGCAATACGGACCGGCAACTCAAAAAACACACACGCAAAATTCTGCTCGGAGAAATAGACCCTGGCAATTTCATATCGAAGCTCGTCACTTTTCACATTTCAAGCTGCTGCAGGGACGTGGAACTGTAGTCCATGTACTCCGTACTTGGCAAGCCATGGCTCTACACACCCGCTTAAAAGGAACAACACAAGTCGGTTACCCTGGCGAGTTGAGAGCGGACGGACTGACTGGACCTGTTGAAAGCCGAACATGCTGCTACTCCGTCCCAGCAAGTACGCGTACATCATCCGTACTGCAAGTCTGTCGATACGGCTGACTCTGGACGAACTCGGCCAAATCTGACTTACTACTACAATGCTTGAACGCCTACTCCAGACCCAGCATCATCAGCCTCCTTTCAGCTCACGACCGTCGACACATGGTAGTACGCTGGTTAACCGCTGGCATCAGGCTGCACCTAGCGCCTCGTTTGAAGCCCAGGGATTCTGCTCCGTACATGGAATCTGGTCACATGCGTGATGCTTTTTGTGGACTCGCAAACAAATATTACGTCGACGGTGGCACTATCGTGGGCTCTGTTTTCTTTTGGCGACGGCGGTGAAGGACCAGACGACTTGCTCACCGTCACAAACAAGTCAAACAGCCACCCCAACTTCGACCAAAATTGATTGCCATGAGCCAGCTGAAAGATGCCGACTGACGTCAATGGACATGTCCTGTGTCCCAAGTCGTGGCCAATGGCCTCAAGACGGACGCTAGATTCAACAGAAAAAGGAAGAAGAATAGATAGTCAGAGGCACCCCGGTGAAGAGCTGAATCCAGGGGTGCGGTTTACTACCACCTTGGGTGCAACACCACCACCATCCGTACTGTAGGGCTGAGCTGCATCGGCCACTCATGTAGCTAAGCTTTTAGAACCGTGGCCGTCAATGCGACCCGGCGACGAGAGGCGCATGTCCGGAGCGTTTCTCCCAGCGAGACGGTGGTTGAGCTGAGTCCTGGTCAATACGTTATAGCCAATCAGACGGAGCGCGTCTACGAAGTAGTAGCTGTCCAACCGTTCCAATGTCTGGATATGTATGATGCTGCCGAACATTTGTGTTGGTGGTGGCTTGGCCTTCAATACCAGACCGACGAGATGCAGTTGGTTGACTGGAATTTGCGAGCTGAATGAGTCACGTGCCTCTCATATACGCAAGCTTTCCAAGATAGAGCTACCAATACGTCTATATAATTGCTGAGAGAGATCTGATTGTTGCGAGTCCGACTACATCAGCCGTCTCAAGAACAAATGCTGTATGCAAGGCCGAGCGAGGATCTCGTGTTTATCGGTTGGGTATGGAGCAACTTTGATTAGGCGCATAGCTGATGAGCCGTGGAGAACCTGAAGACTCGGCAGCTCATTCGTCAGAAGGATAACTCAAGTGCCGAAACGTTGTTGGTAATCAAATGTTTCGAATCGAAGATACTGGCGCCCGCAATGTACTGCTAGACTGCACCTTGGAAGCACTGATATGTGATATCGCGAGTGTGGCAAAGAGATGGAGGTGCTCCCGCTCGATTACGTGAATCACTTGCAGCTCGGAGATCGGAGGAGTTATTATGCCCATTGCCGGACATGGAGATCCTTTCAAGTCATCAGTTGAACTCGTCTGCTCTTAACAAGGTCCTCCAGCACGTCGGATGTAAGTATGTACATGTACCTTCAATGCGAGACCCCCTCGCCCGTGAACAGCACCGAGCCTTTGGATCCGTCTTACCTGCAATCAGCACACGCATCAGCGCTAGAACCGCCCGTGATCACCGAGACAAGGGCTCATTGTTCGAGAGCATTCTCCTAGCCTCATGTCGATAAGCCTCTCAAGCATCGTCCCTTATCGAAACGGTTAATGCCTTTCCTACTGCGAGCGCTGCCTCGCCTGCGACATCAGGGGCTGCCGCTTCCAGGTTCAGGTTCCAGGTTGTTATCCTTCTACCTTAGTGCCCGCCTCTCAGCTGGAGCACTACTACCTTAAAGCGGCGGATCAGCCGGTCGCCGCCATCACGGTTCCGCGCCAGTCTGTCGCCGCAGTTACCTCGCCAGTACCGGCTGTCCTCTGCCGTCCAGCGGGCAGCTCCCAGTACCCTGCTGGTAGCCCCAGCCCGCTGCGGCGCTGCTGACCGGAATCATTGAAGCCCAGGACCCCCCGCCCCAAAGCGGCGCCACGGCACTTGCACAACTGGGCACATAGCGCTGGGCTGGGCTGGGCTGGGATATGGATCCGGCCTCTACTGTAACCTCCCACTGAACCAACAGCACCCAGTGGAGGACAGCCCTGGAGGCCCATCCCCGCCGCCGGGAGCCTCTGCTTCCCGTGCAACCTGGACGCTGGGCTGGATCCTCCCATCCATGCAACTGCATCCAGGCTGCAGCGCGACGATTCGCCTCGACCGACCCGTTTGCCTTTCGTCACCGTCGTCCTGTCCTGGCTGCCACTGGACGGCCACATCGCCACTGCTCACCAATCCGCGCCCCATCTGGCCTCGCCATTGGCACCCAAACCCCCGGCATCGATATGGGAGTTTGCGCGGCCGTCTGGCTCTCAGCGCTTCGCAATCCGTCAGCCGTATCGAGCGACAACCAAGGCACCCGGCCGTGATAGCTTCACTTTACCCGTGGGCGAGGCTGAGCCCCGACTCTACACATGTCGCGAGACAACCTGCCATCCGCCATGGGCCCCTTCTCGCCTGCCCACCAGCCTGACGAGGGCTACTCCGAGGATCCTCTGGGCACCACTGGGCTGGCCGACCAGCTGTCTGCGCTGGCGTCGCTCAAGTCCCCCCTCGAGCTGCCGCAGTGGCTTGCTGCAAACGCCTCCATGCTCCCAGTTTCCGTCAAGTCCAGTGAGTGCTCCTGAATTCTAGGCTACATGTGCCCTGCGCTGCTTGCTATGAGCTTAACCCCCCTGACTCGCCGTTGCTGCAGAGCTCGCCATGACGTTGCTGGACCAGCTTCCCACCTCAGCCATCGTCGAGATCGTCGAGCGCCTGAGCCCGCGACTGTACATCGACTTCATCCGACACCTCCCCGCCGAAATCTGCCTCAAGATCCTGGGCTACCTCGACCCCGTCTCTCTCGTCAGCGTGCTGCAGACCTGTCGAGCATGGTACGACCTCGCCGTGGACCGAAAACTATGGGAACGACTATACTACCTCGAAGGCTGGAAGGCCGTGCAGAGCGAGATCGATGCGTGGGAGGTTAGGGTCAACACAGGCGTGAGCAACTCGATAGGGCATCTGCATAGAATGCAGACGTCGGACCATCACCCAAACAAGATCCGGGCCATTCTCAACAACGACGACGACGACGGAGATATGGAGATGATAGATCAGGACAGGCTTCCCAGCATCGTCGACAGCAGCGCCGGGTCCAGCATCTTCGGGACCCCCAACGCGATGCAGTCGCCGAGACAGATGCTGCCTTCTCTGGGGGACATGCACTTGGACAGCTTCACATCCGCCAAAGGCAAGGCTGTGGATTGGAGCCATGGGCCGTCGTCCTCGTCGTCGGAAAGTCGAGCCAAGCGCAAGGAGCCCGGCGGCACCCCCGAGATGTCGCTGCCATCCATCGAAGCGGGCGACACCACGGCGTCCATGATCAAGTCGACGCTCTGGACGTGGGACATCAACAGCTCGCGATATCGCATCAACTGGAAGTACCTCTACAACATGAGGCGACGGCTCGAGTCGAACTGGGAGCTGGGCAAGTACAAGACGTTTGTCCTGCCGCATCCCAGCTATCCTGAGGAGGGCCACCAGGAATGCGTCTACACGCTGCAGTTCGACGCAAACTACCTCGTCAGCGGCAGCCGGGACCGCACCATGAGGGTCTGGAACATGCACACGCGTCGGTTGGTCCGCCCGCCGCTGACCGGCCACACGGGCTCCGTCCTGTGCCTCCAGTTCGACGCAGACCCGGCCGAGGACATTTTGGTCTCGGGCAGCAGCGACTCCAACGTCTTCATCTGGAAGTTCTCCACGGGAGAGCTGGTGCAGCGCATCACAAACGCCCACCGCGAGTCCGTCCTCAACGTCAGGTTCGACAAGCGCGTCCTCGTCACGTCTTCCAAGGATAAGACCATCAAGATCTTCAACCGTCGGCCGCTGCGATATGGCGACGTGGGCTACGGCCCCGTGGATGCAGCCGTCAACCCCGTCGGCCTGAGCGTCAAGCCCTACGGTTACGAACCCGACCTCTCCCAGGAGCTGCCCGTCAAGCCCCCCTACACCGTCATCGGCAAGCTGGAGGGACACGGCGCTGCCGTCAACGCGATCCAGATCCGGGGCAACACCATTGTGTCCGTCTCTGGCGATCGCCACATCAAGGTATGGAACTGGCCGGACCAGGTCTGCACACAGACCATCCCTGCGCACGAGAAGGGCATCGCCTGCGTCGAGTTTGACGAGCGTCGAATTGTCAGTGGTAGTAGTGACTACGAAGTTTGCATTTTCGACGCGCCAACCGGCCTCAAGGTGGCCTCACTCCGAGGGCACGCCCATCTCGTGCGAACGGTGCAGGCTGGCTTCGGCGACTTGCCGTACAGCAAGGAGGAGGACGCAGCAGAGGCCAAGCGAGTGGACGCCGAGTACTTTAGGGCCGTCGAGGCGGGCGAGATCGACCACGAGGGCGACCGAAGGATTCGTCGCTCAAGGAGAGTGAATGCCGGAAGCTCTCGGCCGGCCGATGTCCAGGCCACGGGCGCCAAGGTCCCGCCAGGCGGCGGCGGTGGGCGCAAGTACGGGCGCATCGTGTCCGGCTCGTACGACCAGAGCATCATCATCTGGCGCCGCGACAAGGAGGGCGTGTGGAAGCCGGCCCATCACCTGCGTCAGGAAGAGGCGGCCGAGGCGGCACACAGACAAACTGCCCTGACCAACGGCCAGCGACAGGGCACCCAGCTTGCCTCGGCGGCCCTTGCCGTGTCGGCTGTGCATCCCGGGGCGCCGCAGGGCATGCATTCGTCGCCGATCAGAGACCCCAGCGGCGAGAACAGCCAGATGGCGCGCATCTACAAGGCCATGATCGACTCGGTTGTGCCCGTTGGCGTTGCTGCCCTGAGACAGGCGTTGGCGAACCACCCGTCAATGCTCATCTACCACAGCTACCTACAAGCCGCGATCGAGCGGGAGCCGTCCCCCTTTGTCCGAGCACATCTGAGGCAGGTGGTGGCGGATGGCCTGATTGCGATCCAGAACAATCAGTCGGCCAGACAGCGCCTCATTGCTCGCGGAAATTCTCACATCCAAGGCCCCGTCGCCGCAGCCCCTCACCTGCTCTCTGGATACGCGGGTGGTGCGATGGGAGGTCCCTCTTCTGCAGTGGCAGTCGACGGCAGTGGCAGCGATCAGCGACACATGGCTTATCCCTCAGTACTGGCGCCACAGGCTCAGGCCTCTGTTCCTCTTCACGCCCCGTTGCCCCAGCCATCGCAACTCTCCATCTCACCCGGTCAAGGACCCCCTCCCCAACTCCCCCCAATTCAATCAGAGCTTCTTGCCGGACAAACCCCTCCCGCCCAGCAAGGGGCGACGGCTGAGATGGCAGACGCAACGCCAGCCCCAGAGCAGCATCCGCGCATAGTGGCGGCCGAGAATCCCCCAGCCCGCGTCTTCAAGCTTCAGTTCGATGCCCGCAAGATCATCTGCTGCAGCCAGGCACCAGTCATCGTGGGATGGGACTTTTGCAACGGTGATCCGGAGCTGGAGGAGGTGGCCCGATTCTTTGCGGCCATTGATTGAGAGGGAGACGTGAGGAATCAAGGGGGACATTGAGAGACTACACTAACAAACCTGACGGCTATACACGTTCGATGCCCCAAAGGCAATGTGCTGGGTGGAGGAGTTTAGGATGCGGCGCAACGAGATTTTGGTATGAATATGGAATTTCTACTTGACTCCCCAAAAAATCAGAAAAGCATCAGAAAAGAAACAGGCGATGGCATCACTGCAGTCAGCATTCCCGGCAATTCAACAGTTCTCCCGGCGTTTGTACCACGTTGTAATTAGTCGAGTGAGTCGACACCTTTGTAACGGACAGGGCTTGGGTCTTGGTAGATGATATTGTAGATTTCGTTGTTCATTATTCAGACAAGCAAACAAGCGCAAAAAAATACGAATGCACATGATAAAAAAATCTGGGGCTGCTTTGCCTTGTGTATGTCGCTCAAAGGGTTAAAGTCAATTCTAACGATGTTGGTTGGTGGGCTGGAGGCATATACATGTAGAACTTGCGCCCGCGATCTCCCGCCTTGAAAAGCAGAGACGAATAGTAGAACCGTGCCGATTGTTACTCCAACAGAACGAATAGAAACAGTCGTACATAGTATGCCCATGCAAGATAAAAGAAGGGAGACAAGATCGTCCCAACATTTCAAGGTCTAACCCGCAGCCTGCTTGACCTTCTCTTCCGTCTGCGGCGGCTCGTCAACAAACTCGGGCACGACCTCGTCCTGCAGGAACCCCGGCACAGCACCGCTCCCGTACTCCTGCTCCAGCTCGGCCTCCATGCCCAACGCCTCAAGCTCGGCATCCAGCTCGGCCTCGTCGACCTCATCCGGAATGTCGTAGCCGCGCGCCAGGCTCTCCTGGATCTCGTTGCCGACGTCGAGCAGGTCGGCCATGTCGTCCTGCAGGCGCTCAATCTTGTCAATGTCGATCTTGCCGTACTGCTTGCGCAGCTCCTTGTTGGTGGTCTTCATGGCGTCGACCTGGGTCATGACGTTCTTGAGGTTGTCCTGCATGGTCTGGGCCTGCTCCATGTTCCAGACCTGGGCCTCGAGCTTGTCCTTTTCGGCCTCGTAGGCCTTGCGGCGCTGGAGGACCTTGAGGGCCTTTTGCTTGATGGCCTGCTTGCCGGGGCCGTCGCGCATCTTGGAGAGCTTCTCCTGGTAGGCGGAGAGCTCGCCGTTGAGGGCCTTGAGCTTGGTGTCGATGGAGGCGATGCGGGTGTCGATGTTGGTGATTGCGCCGGTGAGGGTTGGTTTGGGGCCCGAGGGCTTGGAGCCGAAGAGGCGGTTCATTTTGTTTTTTTTTTTTACGTTGTGTGTTTCCTCCTCTTTTTGGTGTTGTTGTTATTGTCGGTCGTTTATCGGTGAGGAGGGGGGGGATGCGTCGGGGGAGGGCGACGAGATGGCGAGGCTGACGATGCGGATGCTGCTGATAGGCGACGCGGAGGGGATGACGTTGGACAGTGACGAGGCTTGGGGGAGTTTGTAGGCTGTCGTCGGTGGACGGATTAGAGGGGCTACAGAGGGGCGCATTTCTGCAAGGCTGAGCTCGGGCCAGGATGGACTTGATGAGTCAGCGGGACTTGTAGATGATGGACCTGGATGGCCTTACATATAAGGTGAAGAGAGTCCAGGAATCAAGAGATACACACAAGGGATCAAGGCAAGACTATGCTACGTAGTACTACTACTAGTCTCATGACTGTGGGCACTTATTCTGCGTCTTGAAAATCTGTGCACAAGTGTTTGCAAGGCGGTTGTTTCACTGCATGTCTCAATAACCTTTAAAGGCCACTCCCTGGAAATTTGGAGCTCGAAGCGGGATCTACACCCTACAAGCATCACAAAGGTTAAATGAGTACAAATCGCCACATGTATAGCAACCTACTGATCAGCAAATAATAGTATGGGACGAGAAGTTACGCTACTTCAGTACATAAAGGCAGGGCAGTACCTTATAAACATGCCATATTTTACCTGCTACTGCAATATTAGCTATATATTTACTTTCTTATAGCTGTATTACAGCTAAGGTATGCCGTCTTTCCTCTCTCTGGCTTCCTGAACTATGTCTCCTTTTCCTTCTTTAAGTCACTGGGCATATTGATTTTGCAGAGGGAGTACATTCGCTGATCATTGCTGAAAAATCCTGCGTATCTTGCGATGTGCAGAGCTAACCTTTGTGATGCTTGTGGGGTGTACAGCTAGTCGCCCATCTGATGCAAAAATAGCAGCACCGCTCATCCATCTACTACTACCTACTGACGACTTAATGTGCAATATACTGTAGGGACAGAGTATAATAGTAGTAGGTCAATCCCATTGAAGGGCTTTCTGTTTATTGTCTTCTCAGCCATTGTTGTTACTATCTGGCGGTGTCAAACTCACTTCCTCTTCACTTTACGCGTCACGCTTCTCTGCTCCAAAATGCCCCTCCAATTGCATTCACTGCCCCATTAGGACTAACCCACTCCCCGCGCTTACCTGTTCGGGCCCAATGTAAACAAAGCCGAGCTTCCGTATCCCAAAATTCGGCAGACAAGCTCGAGCCGCGCTTCACGCACGCACTTGAAGGCACGCGACTCCAGTTCTGCATCGTCAACCGAACGCGTCCGCGTGGGGTGTCGGTCAATTCACCCGAGCGTTCGATTTAATTGATTTTCCATTCTTGTAGTATTTCCTTCCCCATGTCCCGCTAGCCGCAGCCACAAGGACCTCCCAAACTCCCACCTTGCACCTTTCCAGCATTCCGCCCTCTCAAACCACGAATTCCTCCCCAGCTTCCTTTTCGCATCGTGGCACGAGAGAACCAGCCGTTTTGCGCAATGGACGGCACGACAAGCGCCCTACGGGGAAGCGGGCACAGGCCCGTCTCAAGGTAAGACTCAGCCTCGACCTGCGCTGCGGTATCGCGACTGGCGGTGCTTGACATCTCCTGGCATCTGATCGTGGGCTAATGGTCGCGCAGCAGCAACCCTCTCCCAGCGTCGTTTGTGACGTTTTTCCCAGTGGCCCAGGAGGCCGAGACAACAACGTATGTGGACTCTTGCGGTCTCTTTTCGAGCGACGATTTCCCCTCCTCTTACCTCGAGGACAATGATTGCTGACGTGATTTCTGGAGGGACAGTTCGTGGGCAGACATGCTGGTCCCCCAGAAGTCCGCGACGATTCCGCGCGCCTGGTGCCGTGTCCCTGTCGCCGCCGGCCCTGCAACTCTTCGCAAGGGCGCCACCATCATGAAGCGTGTTGGACGGTCCGCGGACATGCGTGTGGTAAGGCAGCAGCAGGCGATGGCGGCCCAGGGCGCTGCGCAGGCCGAGGTCGTCGAAGAAGTTCAGGAGGCGCAGCGGGCGAGCCGGCGTCGCCTCAACTCGTTCATGCAACCGGCAGAGAACGCCATGTTGGAGCTGGTCGGAGAGCCTCTCTCGAGAGCAGAGATGGCGAGCGCTATCATGCGCGCCAAGGGTATGTTTTTTGTTTGTCTCTTTGTTGTCCGATCTTACACATCCACTGTCAAAGCGCTGCTTGAGCTGGACTTGGCTAACTGTCACTGCAGTGGACGTCGCAAATTGCTTCCTGCACGAAGAGTACGCCGACTTGTCAGATCAGAGAAGCCTCGCCAAGAAGAGCACATATTCCAAGAGGGTCGTCCCCCTGAAGCGACGTTTCGTCGATTATTCTTCCATCAACTTCGAATACGCCAGCGGTGGAAATGGCGGCGCCATCTACAGCGAGCTTCACCCCATACTTTCCAAGGCTGTCCAGACAGGCGTCAAGGAAATCGACGTCAACATGGCATCCATCACAGAGGCCGGAGTCCACCTGCGATCCATTCGTCGCAACCCTCGAATTCCCCTCGCCGCCAGCGGCATCCCCGATCTGTCAGACATTGCCGACGCCAACGAGCCAAGCATCCTCACCTTGGAACCCGGCGAATCCATGGTATCAGATGCCAAGTCTCCCACGAAGCGCCAGCCTACCCAGTCTCCTAGCCCTCCCAAGAACAAGAGCTTCCGCAAGAGACTCAGCGACACGATTGTTCGGCTGTTGCCCGTTTCTTCCTCTCGCGCCGAGCCCTCTCCCTCTCCCATCAAGCCGCCTTCTCCCCCGCCGCCCAGGAAAGACGGTTCTCCCCGCCAGAGGACGCCCTCTATTACCATTCCCAAGAGCCCCAGCGCGGCCAGATCCTCTTCGCCTGTGTCGGCAAACTCTACCCCTGGCATCATTCGCTGGACTAAGTCTCCCAAGGAGTCACCTTTCTCCCGCTGGCGACCGAAGCGCAAGTCAGAGCCAATCCCTACTCTCGCGGCACCCTCTTCTCCTTCTCGCGACGAGCCCGACTCTTCTTTCTCCGACATTACTATGGGCGACAGCTCTATCTTGGAAGGATCTCCTGCACACCTGTCTCGTCCCAAGGCCCCTACTCCTTCTAAGTGGAGTGGTCTGAGGCCTTCGACTCCTAGCCGAGCGTCCCCTCCCGCCGCTGTTACTGCGTCTAGTAATGACAGAGCCTCTTTGGAATTGGTCAAGTCGCTGCCAGAATGGATGCAGCATAGCCAGTCACCCTCCACGGTCCGACAATACGATCCTGCCCACATTGATTTCAGACCCTCCTCTCCCTCCTTTAGCGGTTCTGTGCCGTGGGTTAACAGCCCGGCCGACGCAATCGAGAATGGGCGCACCAGTATTGTCAGGCGACGCAAGAGTGAGCCACTGTTCAGAAACATGCTCAAATCTCAGAATGCGCGCCGAAAGTCATTTTCACCTCAGAAGTCGCTCAGAGGCCAAGAAACGAGTGGAATCCTGCCCACTGTCAAAGAGCCCGCCTCCCGCAGTCGAGACTTCCCCTCCCAGATTTCCGGGCATTCTCAAGCTTCTGTATACTTCAGTGCTTCGTCTGCTCAGTGTAACCCTCTCGACCCCGAACATGCCGAAGACATGGACCTCAGCGACCTCTCCCGTCAGTACAAGAGGAAGATGCGAGAGACCTGCACACGGCTGGCTGCTCCCCAGAGCGAAGATAACATCTTTGTCGAGGATATGCACCGCCCTGACAGCATCTTTGGCGTTCCGACCATTGAGACTCCCACCGCTGGCGCAGTCGAGCAGCTTTCCAGCTTGGCACAGAACGCATGCCACGGCAACGCCGGCGTCATGGTTGTCGAGTCTGATGGGCGCCTCTGGGTTCGGTTTAAGCTGCCGCCCAGATATACCCACTTGTTTCCCAAGAACCAGTTGGACGGGCCGTCATCATCTGAGAAGTCTCCGTCGGCACCCGATGCTCCTGTTTTCCGCTTCGTCAAAGAGTTCCCGCGTGATGAGGAATCTGATGTCCAAGCCAACGACGAAACACTTATTGTGTCCGACTTCAACGTGTCCTCTGCTCAGCCAATCTCGTCGCCGCCGCTACCTGACAACGACGAGAACGTGGATCCTCGTGCCCAAGCCAACGACGAGACTCTTATTGTTTCCGACTTCGACGCTTCCTCCGTCAGGCCAACTTCATCGTCGCCGTCTCGTGAAGACTCCTCTGCCCGCGCCAATGACGAGACCCTGATCGTCTCCGATTTCGACGTCTCTTCCGCCGGGCCCTCCGATGGCAGCACCACCGTTCCTGGCTACACGGAGCCGACTCCGGCAAAGGCTGCCAAGTCTGTCCCTGGTTCGGACAGTTCCTCCTCTCTCTCCGAGCTGGAGCGAACGCCCGACTTGGACAAGGCCGCCGAGTCAAGCATCGCCAGCATGGTCGCTGCCGTCCACTCCGCCGCCGCACCTACTCTCAGCTCCTCGTTCACGCCTGTGAACCAGACCAGTGCTCACGCGAGTTCGATAGACAGCTCGAACCGTGGCACCGAGTCCGAGGCCAAGGTCCGCAACCACGACTCTCCGGAGCGTGATTACCTGCGGGACTTTATCAGACGTTCGCGGCCCCGAGCCCGACGTCAGTCCACTGAGAGCGGCTCCCCTATCGCACCGGCGCAGCGTCTTCCTCTTGGAGCTAGAAGCCCTAACATGGAGACTCAGCAAAAAGAGAAGCGCAAGTTCGACAGCAGCGAAGGAGAAGAGAACGAGTTCCAGAGCACTGCTGAGCCTCCCACCAAGAGAGTTCGCAGCGCTCCTCGATCCTCTCCGCGAAAGTCGACTGTTCCGGCCAACAGCCAGTCCGACGATGAGGATCCTCTCGCGAAGGACACGGCCGCGGCACAAGCGAAGACGGTCGAGAACGCGGACGCGCCGGCAAACGCCGTCGAGCCTCAAGAGGCTCCAGCCGCTGCCGCCGCCGTATCTCGCCGATCGACCCGCTTGAGGAACAGGCCAAGCGCGATCCCCAAGTCCTCGATCCCGGCCCCCGTCAAGGTGGGCCGTGGACGTCCCCCTACAGGCGCAACGCTGGGTTCGGTGCGCACCGAGCAGCAGGACTTGGTCCACCAAACCCGCGCCAATACTCGCCGCAACAAGGGGAACGCGGAGTACCCTGCCCAGTTTCTGGCCAGGCGATCCGAAGAGGACGAGGGAGGGGACGGAGAGCTGGCGGCTGGCCAGCAGGATGAAGCCGAGGCTTCCACAGCACGGCGCGGTAAGAGCGTCGTCTGGAAGGAGCCTCTGGCGGACTTCCAGGAGGAGGAGAAGCCCAAGAGGGGGCGGGGAGCGGCGGTTGCGGCGAGAGCCCAGCCGGCCAGCAACCGGGTGTCAAAGCCCGGGCCCAAACCCTCGGCGGCGAACCAGAGGCAGCGGTCGACGAGACTGGCTGCGGGCCTGGGCATGGCCGGGAACGGGACGCCGGCCCCGAAGCGCGCGACCCGCGCGTCGACACGGAGTCGGAAGTGATGGTTGAGCCGTACGGTTCCCAGTGGTTGAGCCGCAAGGCTCCCGCTGGTTGAGCTGTACGGATCCCATCGCTTCTGACAAAGTGGAGACGGGGTCTGACATGGAAGTTTGTTTTCTGTTTTCTTATCTTAATTGCATCGCGAGGGCGTTGAGGGAAAGATACCCAGGACGCGTTGTTTGCTTTTTGAGGGGGTTGGTCGGCCGAAGGGCCATTGGTCTTGTTTTGTGTGTGTTGTGCCCTCGGCTTTCATGTCGGTTTTGGAGTTTCGGAACGGGGAAAAGGCATGGATCATGGGCAGCAGGATAATCCGCTGCGTGTTTAGAATCTTGAAATTGATCGATACGGTTTGCTTCTTACTGGACTTTGGACATTGTGATGTGATACGACATGTCGGATGCTTTTGGTACTACGGGACTGCAAGTCTGCAGGGTACCTAGACATGGCGGGCTATCGGACGCTCTGCATAAAGACAGGCTAGCATGTGTCATCCCCCGCTTCTCCATTGCTGGGCGGATGAGGATGGCTTCTATGAAATCTGACGACTGACGACAGACTGACTCTTACATGAAGGCAATGTAAGCAGTGTCATTTGGTTGGTTTTTCTCAACATAGACGCTCCAAGACAGGAGACGACAGGAATCAGCAAAGTACAAGAGACATAGCACGAAGAGACCAGAGCATCTCAGCCATGGCTACAGAAACAGTGGAAACGACACAGCTCCGTCTCGCCTCGCCGAACGGCATCGTCACACGAACCATTCTCAAGACGCCCCTCCGCGACGCTCTCCCGTCCGAGATCCCCGTCATCGACATCTCTCCTACCTTTAGCGATTCCCTCCAAGACCGAAAGGCCGTAGCGCAGCAGGTCCGTGCCGCGGCACAGAACATGGGCTTTTTCTACATCAAGAACCATGGTATCCCCGCGGACGTGACGAGGGATGCGTACGAGGCTTCCTTGGCCTTTTTCCGACAGGATACGGATAATAAAATGAGGGCTGATTCGAGGAAAGCCAAGTGGGAGAATGGGTACAGAGCACCGGCTACTCAGCGACTGAATCCGTACGAAGGGGTTGATGTGCGAGAGAGCTTCTCGTATCGGTATGACCCTCGGTACGACGATACCGTTGGAGAGAAGGGGCTGGAAGAAATACCGGAGGAGGTGAAGCGGTATTTACGGTGCGAGGAGTATCCGTGGGACAAGACGAGGAACTTGCCGCAGCTGAAGGAGAGCTTGACGAGGCATATCCGGGAGTGTCTGCGCTTGGCAAGGGCGCTGACGAGGTGTTTTGCGTTGGGGCTGGGGCTTGAGGAGGGGTGTTTTGATGGGAAGGTTAAGTATCCTGATGCGTCGTATGGGCTGAACTATTATCCTCCCCTTGAGCGGCCTACGGAGGAGGAGGAGGAGGAGGATGCTACAGAGGGGAGGGTGTCGATTGGATCGCATACGGATTTCCAGTTATTCACGATCCTATGGCAGGATTCACAGGGCGGGCTGGAGGTGCTCAACAAGCAAGGGCAGTGGCTGCGCGCGCGGCCGATCGAGGGCACGTTGGTGGTGAACCTGGGGGACTGCATGCAGCGGATTACGAACGATGCGTACGTGAGCACTGTGCATCGGGCGAGGAACCGTAGTGGGAGGGAGAGGGTGAGCATTCCGTTTTTCTGGGGGTTTGGGCTGCATGAGACGTGTAGTGTTGTTGTTGTGGGCGAGGGGGAGGAAAGGAGGTATGAGGATGTGAGGTGTGAGGAGTGGGTTGCGAGGAGGATAAGGGATATGAAGAGGGTTGGGGAGATGGTTGATGAATGAAGGTGTGATATCACTGTGTTGGATGGGTATGATGGTGTTGTTGATGAGGGAGGAGGACTGCCTGTCTGGGTAGGTGGTGATGGATGGCGACCTGGAGATGGCTTGGAGATCGACCATGGGAATTGAGAACGTGAGGGCAGAATGCCATGGGACTGAATTAGAAATGAGGTACCATCAGAGAGGAACATGACGTTTGATCCGTGGAAATGGGAATGGCATGTTGCATGTGTCTGATTACACTAATACTGGCCTCTCGATCGGGAGATGTGCAAACCCAGCAGGTTTGCGTCATTCAACCACGCATCGATTTCATAATACGCTCCGGGACCGGGATGAAGAAGCTATAGATAGCTAAAGCATCGCCACGAATGTCTATGTACACTGGTCTCTCATTTACGAGAGATGTGTTGGCGGCGGTGTTATTTGGGGGCGATACTGTACTTGTAAGGCTGGGATAGAATTTGGGATGCCAAAGTTGGAATATCCAGGTTGGGCTGAGGCGGGAATGACGTCATGACGTCAATGATTTACGCGGCCCCTGCAGGCGAAGATGGACGGATAAGGAACGACACGACGTTGTGGATTCGTCATGACTTTTAATTTGCGACAAGATGGCAAAAGACGGGGGGGTTGGCACTCGGGATTTGGATCCGAGAATTGCTGAAGAATAACTGGTTTGCTCTGTGAATGGAATGAGAAGAAACAGGACTACGAGTGCTCCGTGGAAGAGCGGACGTGGGAAAGGTAAGGGGGTTGGAGAGACGCCCCGGTGTGTCGATTTGTTTACCTGACACTCGCAATGTCTTGGACCTTGCAGGAAAGATAGAGAGGTAGAGACGAGATGCCTGAGGTTGATGATGTCATTGTTGTGAATGCCTGTTTTTCGGCTGGTTGACTTGGTGAGTTGTGTGGGGAGTTGCTTCAGCTTGGGAGCATGAGGATTAGTTTTGAGAGTTACCGTTTTAAACTGAGCTCTGGATGGGGGACATTCGGCTGCTCGAATACTATTCATATGGATTTGATAGGGATCTCGATTCTGTCATGTTCGGGTTTTAGGGTAGATGCAGTGTCTTGTGCGCTGGGTAGAAGCGGCATGTGAGGATGGCACAGAAGGACAAGACATCCCGTGACTCTGGGGTTTTGTTTCGCCCTGGCGATCTGGATGGGATATGGGCGATCTGAGGAGTTGAACTGCCGTTGCGCTTGGCTGCGGTTATTCTGATATTGAAGATGGGAGGTGTTTGGATTGTGCTTGAGGGAGATGATGGAGGCGCGTGGACGGCATACTGCGGTTTTGGAATTGTTCGCATGATGGGACTGTGCGAAGAGATGCTGCTTACTATCTAGGTACTATCTGGTACAATAGGATTTGAGACAAATGATGTGTAAGTTGGCGTTGCACAGTAAGCAGCACTTGATTGATTAAGGCGGGCGAGCGGGATTCCGGTGATCCTCGGCAGAGCAAAAGCCGATGGTGGACGCGGGTTCTCTATGGCTTGTCACAAGGGCAGCTTCGTTGCATCTGACCCTTTTTGGTTTGATATACAACTTATACTATACAGTGGTATGTATGTAGGATTGCTTGCGCGTCCGACGAGGTGGTTGTTGTGATGGTGATGGTGATGAGCCTTGTGTTGCCGCACTCGGGGCTGATGGGGGAGGCAGGACATGTGAGGTTCGTGCCAAGGGAGGGGATGACTTTGCACGTATTGAACACAGTTTGACAGTTCTAGGCACCGGGATATCAAAGAACGCTCGAGGCAGGCTTAAAGAAAGACACGATAGAAGATGATTTAACGGGAGAATGCGGGGAGACATGGCACCAACTCCCAATTTCCCCGCCCATCGACGAAGCTTTCTCCATCATTCAACGGACGGACCATCATGAAGGAGAACTACTACTACTGACTATCGAGTGCTACTCGAGTCATTTGCCGTCCAGCCGGAAGCCGGTCAAAGCACATGCAGTTGGCGATTTCTTGCCTCTCGGATGAAATCTGGGGAAAAGAGTGGGCGGCTAACAAGGCAAAAACAAGAGGGATTTGCGGGTTTATTGCGCCGAGAGAGGATCCGGCCGGGACGGACCCAACGGCGAATTATTTGCAGGCTATTTTGTTACTTTTTGACTATCATTGGATTTATTGATTTTGATACAGTGCCGACGGGATGTTTCTTTTCCGGAGATATTGGATAGTATCGGTAGTCACTGAAGTAGATGCTGTGGCAGGTAATCCTGCCTGGGCAGCCTGCTTGACTGTGTTCCATCGCCCATCCATCCCAGACTGGCGGTGTCGCTATCAATTTTTACCATCGTGTCTCTGCCCAGGTGCCGATTGCGCCTCGTGCACGGCGATCGCCACGGAGGGATTTCATGAGATTTGGGTCAGGAAGCTGACACTTTGTGCGACATTTGCGAGAAAGAAGGGGGTCGTGTCTGATAAGGTAAGGTAGTACATGTAAGTGATACAGGCTGCCATGGATCAAGTACCAATGTAGGGTGTCAAAAGGCTTGCATATGCCAACAAAGTAGGGCTGATGATGAGCCATCGGGAGACAAGTGTGAGTCAGGCAGAGAGCAAATCGCTCCGAGATGTTATGCTACTGCAGTGCGATGGTTGGTGGTTGTCCAGCTTTCTACAGTGCTGTGCCGTTTTGCTTGTGACATGCCGAGATGCTCCGTTGCAGCAGCACAGCTTGACGTTGATCTGGGGTTGGAAGCGATATAACTCCATGGTTACATCTCGACGGACTATTCTTCTGTGCCCCGTCTTGCTCCGCATTCTCTCCATCGATTGCTTGCGGTTTTGGGATTCGTCGTTGCGTCTTGTGGTTTGATGCTCACTCCCGCCTCCCTCCGTCTTGGCAGATGCTCGATTCGACAGGCGCGGCACACGAGGTCTTAGGCAGATGATGCGGGTGATTTCGCGTCGGTGAGGGACTCCTGTCCATCAGATGGCATCCAGCTGGTCCGGCCCGTCTATTAGGCAAAAGCGGGACGAAAGTTAATATGATTGTAGTTGTGTCTTTTGACGCCCATCACATCTTACGAGCTCGGCCGTAATCTTTTTATGATATTTCACATGCCCTATTACATGCCTGTTGCAACGCGGGGTATGCCGGGTCTACATGTAAGTGAAGATGACTGGCACAGCTTGAACCCTTAGAATGTTGGTGGCTTTTTCGGGCTGGCTTCGCCTGCAAGTCGATCGGCCGTGCATGCAGTGAGAAACCCAAGCGGGAAGTGACTGCTCGCTGCGGAAGGGTGTTGGTGTGAGGGAGTTGAGAGAGGTGATTGGACTGTTTCGGAGAGACAAAGAGGCAGATATGGGCTTACGGAGGGCAGACGGTGAAGAGCCTTGTTTCATTGGGGGATTCGCTTTAAGCGACAGACGGGCTGTGCAGATGGCAACATCTTTCTTTGGCTCAATCAAAGAGCAGGCAGGCAAGTTCAGTTTCATTGACCGTTTCTCTTTGTTACTTTGACGCTGTGCTTGGATGCTTGCCCGATGCGGCGGGTATCTCACTACTTATCCGATATCTTGAATGAAGAGACGACCTGCCCAAGCGGGAAACGCAGACGAGGCGAGCCTGGGCAACAAAGGCAAATGAGATGCTCGTTTTCATTTCTTTTTCTTTGTATTACGAAGTCGGCCCGCTGAACACTTGCTTTTGCCGGGGATGCAAAACTGCGCGTCCGTGCGAGTTGAAGCCTGGAGTCAGATGCAAGGGCAGGTTTGCTGGGAACGGATGGGCCATGCGCCCTCCGGCTCTTGTTTTGCCGCGGTGTTGAGATGATGCGCCTAATAGTAGTAGCCCGCGGGTAGAGATGGGGTAATGCGGGATAGTAGTAGTAACATGAACAACTTGTCCGTGCGTTTGTCTCGCCGGATTGGTAGGAGGAATGAGTGCCTGATGTGCGCTTTATACCTGACGGTGATGGACGAGTCACATTCATGATGTTCGCTTTTTTGCCATGCGGGGGGATTGGAGATGCTTGCTTTTCTGGCGTGATGTTGATGTCGATCTGGAGGGGTTGGAGTTGTTGGGCCAAGGGAGAGTGCAAATGTTGTATCTGTGTCTCACAGTGATGCTGTGGCTTATCGAGGTTTGCCTGTACTCGTATGCCCTTCTTTTACCCATCTTACTCAGGTTCAGTGAAACAAAAACATGTCAGCTGAAAGATGAATCAAATCCAAAGGAGTGAAGATGGACAGCGAAAAAGAGTTTGATATCTCGGATGCGACAAAACCTGAAGGCATCACGGCACTGTCTTTCTCCAAAAACGATCAGCAACCAGACAACTTTTTTTAAGGTTGTTTTGTGCCGGCGTGCATTAGCGGAAGAAGAGAAAAAAAATAAGCCCTTCAAAACGGGATGCCCAATTCGGAAGCACCGTTTTCCCCATTGCTCCCTTTTTGCACACATGTGCCACATGCAGCTTCAGTTGGGCAGACAGAAGTACTACTACCCCCTCGTAGGGCAACTGAATCGTGGTGGAGGGTGGCGGCGTCGTGTCGTCGATTCGGGCGAGATGCCACTGCTGGAGGCCGATTGGGCGGGTGACAGGCCGGGGGGACTTTACGAGGGCAAGCCTCTTTTTGTTTTCCGTTGCTGTTGGTTTGTTTTGTTTGAATCTTCTGTGTGGTCCGCCATTGCTCTATCTGGGCTAATACTATGACTCAAAATGCAGTACTCGTAATAAAGAGAGAAACTGGGAAAGAGATTTCGCAGGTTACAGTGTGCTGTGATGCTCGACTGTGTGGCTCAGACCCAGTGATGGGCAGAGGAGCATCTCTTGAGCCACCCCCAACTTTCAAGTTTTGTGTGTTGAAGGAAGGCAAGGAAGGATAAGAACCTTGGAAATAGAGAGAGAAAGAGGCGGAGGGACAGGGGAGGAAATGTCCATCAATCAGGCGATCCCTGGAGAAATGGCGACAGATAGGACCAAGATAGTAGTACCAAGATAGTAAGAGACCGCCATTTGTGAGGCAGAAGCAAAAAAGACTCCGGATTACTACCGCCACTCGGTGAGGGTTGGGGGGGAAGAGAGAGAGATACCGCCGTTTTGCGCATCCCTGCATGTCGTGGACGCGAAATGAGGGCGGAATCAAGCTTTGGTTGAAATTGGCGGTGCAGGCATCAGCGTTCCCCGGCGACTAATAGCCCCTGGTCCACGAACTTGGCCCATGTCTATATTATTTGATGGCTTTCGTGATTTACGGGGTAATAATAAGTGACGACGGACTTGAATCCATACTGTGGCTGTAACACGCAGGCGATAATGGGTTACACGTTTCTGCCTCACGCTGTTGAGCATGCTATTACTGGCAAGCCATCTAATCTATTATTGTCATGTAATGCAGTAGGATTGGGTATGTATGGATTAATTACTGGGCAACATTTTTTTCGATACAATACAACCGTAAGACATACGTGTCCCCGCAGCGAGGCTGAGAATTCCCAACGGCCCGCAGCTGAAAAAGAGGGCGAACCAGCGCATCAGCTGCAACTGCAAGCTGTAATACAACTGCAAGCCAAAATGCCGTTTGAACTGGCGTGCCGCGTGGCAGCGACCAAGATGGGCGACATGGGAACTGCTTCCACACGCAAAAAGACGTCGAAGGTTCTGGGAAACTCCGTGGTTTGAGAGATATTCTGAAAGAAATGGACGGAGCTTTCCGGAGCATATTCAGGTTGCATCTGTTTCTTTCTATAGAGCTCTGGTCGGAGCTGCGAGAGAAGGAGCGTGAAACGACTGCGAAAGAGGAGGAAGAAACAAAGACAAAACGCCACCGTCTGAAAAGGCGGAGAGCAGCTCCGTTTTGCTGGTCCCCCCTTGCTGGTCGCACTCCTCACTTGGGTTCGTGTCGCACCCCCCTCCCCCCTCCCTTCACTCTCCTTTTTCCCTTTTGCGTTTCTTTGGGTGTCGAGATGCTGTCAAAGAAGATTGTGACCTGGGCATTCTTTAATCAGGTGCCTTTGTTGAGATATGTAACGTATCGAACGTGAACAAGAATAGCGTAAAGATTTCTTTGAAAGACATTCCCTCCCGGGCGTCGCGGTGTCTTCCGTCTGTGCATATCAACTCCCGTATGGGGTATCAGAGAGGCGAAAAAGAAGTTGCGAGTACTTGCCAAGTGGGAAGCTCTCACGCAAAGCCGTGGGTCATCCTGACATGCCCGGGACATCATCAGAATGGCTCCTTTGACCCCCTATCCGGCTGGTCCCGGTCCACGCACGCCCCCCTTTTTCGGTCCACCTCTCCCCCCCCAAGTTTGATTTTTTTCCACGCCCCTCCGAGGCAGCCCAGGGAGGGAGGCGAGGCTCTTCGGTGGGACGCATGCTAGTGTGGCCTTGGCCGCTCTGACTCGAGCGCCCCGGGGCCGAGGAGCGGGCATCCACGAGGGCGATTATAATGCGCCCTCACTCCCCCGGATTCGGGCTTGGATTCTTTTGGATCTTATAATTTTTTTCCTTCTCCATATTCGCAGCCCTATATCGCCATTCAACATACTCTATTGTAACGAAACAACACGAGCAGGATCAGGATCCTCATCACGAACAACGACAACGACATAATTCCCTGTACAAGCACATATACCCATACCTCCTGCTCGTACTACCGCATCACCACAAAACACACAAACACTCAGCACGTCGACGCGAAGCAAGCGACACAACATAAACCACAACACAATCCTGGTCCTCTCAACGACCATCTTCTCTCCAACACAAACAGACTGCGCTGGTCGCTTCAAACACAATGTCTCCCAAGCAGTCATCATCATCAACAACAGAAGCCTACTACCTGCTCCCCAACCTGCAGGCCATGGACCCGACAGCGCGCGAGCTCGACCTCGAGGCCGAGGCGTGGATCCAGCCCATCATCATCGAGGACGAGGATCTCATGTTTGGCGGCAAGCCGCTGAGCGCTTGGTACGAGGAGGACCGCTCGCGACTGAGCAGCAGCAGCAGCAACAGCAGCGACGATGGCAACCAGAGTTTCGAGGAGGAGGAGCGGCGCGGGCGAGAGCGCACGAGGAGGCATTACGACGGCAAGGCGCTGAAGAAGGCGCACCGGAAGTGAAGGAACAATATGAATAAGACATCTCTGGTATATGCGACAGGGGATGAAGTGCCTGCTTGATGCAGGGCTGTCTTCCCCGGCTGCTTCCTCTGCCACGTCTTCCTCTCCTCTTTTGCTTGATGCAATCTATACCCGCAATCCTCTTCCTCATCTTCATCAACCTCATCATCTACGCCAACATCTACGCCCACAATCAACTCTACCCCTCTTCTACTTCTCTCGCTTATGCCACCAACGCCGACCTCCCTCTTCCATCGTTACCATACCCAGCTACAACGAAACAACGCTTTAGACCAATCAACAAACCACGGGAAAGATAGAAAGGAATCATCATCGGCTATTCATCATCGTTCGGCTGCAACATCATACGGGTTACACTGGCGTTACAGCTTTCATCATCATCATCATCATCACATATTCATTCACTGGTTGCATCGGGGACTCAGCGCGGGCTTTGAACTGTTCTTCATCCCTATCACACAAACACTCTGGCATCACCGGAAACAGGGCGACCAACTCGCTGTTGGTTGACTACTTATACCCCTTGGGTTTTGGGGGCTGGATCAACGGGATTTATTCCATTATTGTAGAACAATAATCGTTTGTTTTATCATCACTTATGAAGGAGGGATTATAATGTGGTTTTTGCTATCGAGCAGCTGAGGATGAAGTCATGACGGGATGGGAGATACCATGGTCTTGACACAAACTGAATGGCAGGAATACCATAACAATAAAACATTTACAATGACTTTTGATTCATGAAGTTACCATGACAGGTGTTTGCAAGTAGATGCGAGGACGACCTGCCAGGATGCTCCAGCTATGACACGGACATTACACTCGACACAAGCACATTACCGAGATGCTCTATTACAGGACCATTACAACATGCCGAGAACAGCACCGCAAGAGATGGAAATTTCCGCAGCGATGGAGGTTTCCGCAGTAATGGAAGGTTCCGCAAGTGACATGTCCAGTGACAGATTGGTGTGCGCCCGAGGCGAAACGATCTGCGAAAGGACGTGAATCTTCTAGACCGAAAAGAATTGCGCTGCCTGGCCTGGCCTGGCCTGGGCAACTTGAACAGAAAAAAGACGCGATCTGAGCCGCTGTGGCGTGCGGACGAACTTTGCGCCACGGGCTCAGAACGATATCGGTGGTGGGAGAAGGTGGGAGAATAGGAAGAGTTTTTTTTGGCGACCGGTCGGTCGGCAATTGTGTTTTTTGTGTTTCTATTGGGCGTTTTTGTATTATCCGGTCTGTCGGGTCATTGATTGACTCATTGATGGGTGGTTGAATCATGGAAGCTGTGATTAGATGCATGGAAGGTATGATTGATGCATGGAAGATTTGAATTGATTGGGGAATATTCAGCTGCGTGCGAAATGATGATGTATTTGATGCGTCTTTCTTGCCCTTACTTTCGATTTACACGTGTTTGATGAGGACAAGCTGGTACGATTTCGTGCATCGGGATGTGATTAATCAATCAATCTGGTCTGCTTTAACCTTTTAGTTCAGCTCTTCAGCTGGTCTTGACTGTTGAATTCCTTTGCCCCCTTTTCAGCTATTCCTGGTTGTGAGGTAAGGTAAGCTGTCAGAACGGTATGCCATGTGCAACACCCAGCCACAACGGAACTAAACTTCCAATTACGACACCGGAAGGCAAATACTAAGGAGCAAAAACGACGAGATTATTCCAGTGTTTTCCGGGGAATGCTCTCGGCTGCGGACCATTCTCCGGGGTCGAGGGAACGTATGGCAGAGAAGAATAGGTAGACCGGAGAGAAAGGTTTTTTGTGGCTTCTCCGGTCTGCTACCGATCCTCATAAAACGTCCGGGCAAGGGAAATCGGCTGGGGAGAGGAATTGAACAGAACGGGAAACGGGTGTAGAGAAGGCTTGATGGGTAGAGGGTAAAAATGGCGAAGAGGTGTGAGTGGGCTGTACAGTATGTGGGCAAATTCGTTGAAAGAAGGTGTGGACGGGTTTTGTAATACCCTTTTGCTTTGGCTCTTCCAGTGTGGCTTGACAGTTTTACGAGCAACAGTGTTGGGCGGATAAGGGTTTGTCCTTTGCTGATTGTTCGGAAAAGCCCGTATTCATTGATGTTGTTGGTGTTGCGTCGTTATTGTGTCTAATAATAGGGGACTTTGAGAGCGAACCATCCCGTTAGGCATTGTACGTTTCTCTCGTCTCTGTTATTGCCAAAGGACCAACTTGCTAGTATCACAACGTTCGATGCCAACTGCCCTCCATCGTTTTGCTCGGCACTGGACATGTGGGCGCACACGTGTCGTCCTGTATGTACTGTAACCCCGTCCGATGCTAAGGCGGCCCTGGCATGCATGCGTCCATGTGAGTCTTCATGCACGCCGTATCCAGCTGGGAGAATAGGGGGTTACCAGGCAACAAGAAGCAAGCAGAGAGCGCGTGGAAGAACAGCTCGACGTTCCAGAAGCGCGTTCTGTCGTGATCTATGCAGGCCACTTGTTTTTCTTCCCCATGGCCATGGGTCATGACATTGACATGGCTCTCATGCTGCACGCCCTGGGGATGCGTTGCGGCCCAAGTAAAGAGGTAAACAGGGGGCCATTCAGCTGATTCCCGCCTTTTCTCCATAGGTCGTGCTGTATGCTCTTCGATGCGGTGCTGTGTTGGCAGACTGACGGGGGGCCTTTTTGATGGAGATTGTGGGTTTATACTGGAGCGCTTGTTGCATGCTCTGTAACGGTGTGAAAGCGTGATGGCGGTGAAAGGGGCCTGTGATTTGCTGGCGCTGCAGGCAACTGCCGGGAGAGCTTACAACATTGATATCTGGGTCGAATTGGGAAATCTGGTTGGCCAATCCGTGCATTTCAGCTGGAGGGGCGGAAGGACGGTGAATTCCGCCTGTTTCTTTTTCGCCTTGTTGGTTGTTGTCAGTGTGTTTGATGGAGTTGAGAGTGGGTGACCGTTTTGGTGGTGGTCCGTTTTCGAGGGGAAACGGTGGAAGTGCTTACCCATGCATGCTGCGAGGTCATTCTCGATGCAACAGGTACAATGCTTCCATTGTGAAAGACGTATTCAGACATAGTACGCGACAACATCATCTTATCAATCTCGTCTCGTAGAATAACTCGGAACGCTAACATCAAGGCGCAGCAAGGAAGCCGAGCTAGAGCAAGACATCCGCAGGCAACCTTAGGCGGGCCAGCCCGAGATGGCGCCCGGCTTAGCTGGTTGATCGCCAGGAGACTCGTCTTGTTCGCTCAGCTCAGCTCTGCGTTGATCTTATAGGAACAGCTGAGATTCATTCAGCTTCATGACGCCATGGAGGTATCATTCTGCCCAATGCTTGCTGGGTAAACTATAATTCATCACGGAATCCTCTTCTAAAACACGGCGGCAGCGACTCATTCGGCCCGGCACAGATGGCAGCCTATCTGTCGGTGACCCTGACCACTACACGATGGCTTCGCTCCAACCGTCGTCTCCCCGTGAAGGGAAAGAAGTAAGGGTTGAGAGCTCTCTAGGTTACAGCTGATGAATTGATTTCAAATCCAATCTATACTCCATGAGAAGAAGAATCTTGGCAAATTCATAGCCAGCTTAATACCTCGATTGCGCCTAGTGGGGGGTATTAACACGGCTCAACACGGCTCGATATTGCATCGTGGAACTTGCCGTCGTTAACACATTCGTGTATGGACATGCTGCGGCAGAGATGCGACGGGATGGTGTCGTAGTTTGTAAATTCAAAGAACAGTCAGCTTTCAGTCATTACTACCGTACAATATGCTGGAGCATCAGACCAGGTATCGTGTAGTCGCAGGAACACTCGCGACAATCATATTTCCCGAATGGTATAATCCCTACAAAACCGGCCCGTTGGGGAGAGAATAGCCAAGAGTTCCATGCTTCGAAATGAAGCTCTCATCCAGGCATCACGAGTATATAGGGTCATGAAGGGCCAACCGAATAAAACTCCTCTTCAGGACAAAGCATCAATTCGATAGGTACCGGCCAATCTAGGACACTCGCAGCATCGACCACATCGCAGCATCTCAGAATGAAGACCTCTCTTCTTCTGGGCGCCTCCCTTGGGCTGCTGCCTAGAGCAGCCCCAACAGACACTCCTGTTGCGACTCCTTTCAAAGTCGATCTTTCGTCGAGGGTGCCGCACATGCTGGATCTGATTGGAAAGACCGTTCTCCCAGAGGCAGACCTCCCGGCTGCCCACGCGAGTTCCAATATGAGTTTGACAACGGGAATATCTGTTTCAACACTTAAGCAACTGCAGACTGAGTGGACGACGAGCTTCAACTGGACCAAGGAGCAGGAGCAGATCAACACGTACGAGAACCTCGAAGCCATCACCGAAGCAAAAGACTAACAAGCACGCAGATACCACCACTTCACGACTCAAATCGGCTCCCAGAAAGTCCACTTCATCCACGAAAAGTCCTCCGACCCCAACGCCATCCCGCTCATCCTCCTCCATGGCTGGCCAGGCTCATTCCTCGAAATGCTACACCTCGTCGACGCCCTCAAGAGCAACACGACAACCCAATCCTTCCACCTCATTGTCCCCTCGCTCCCGGGCTTTGCCTTCTCCTCCCCCGCACCCGACGGCTGGACAATCTCTGACACGGCCACCCTCTTCAACACGCTCATGACACAGGTCTTGGGCTACAAGTCGTACGCCGCGCATGGCACTGACTGGGGCTCCGGCGTGGCATTTGACATGCACGATCAGTTCAATGAGGCGGTGAAAGCAGTGCACTTGAACTTTTTGCCCTTCTTTTCGTCGACGCCGGAGGAGTTGGCGGCGCAGGGGATTACGCTGACTGGGGATGATGCGGTTCAGGAGGAGAGGGCGATGGACTTTGCGAATTCGGGAATTGGGTACTATATCGAACAAACGACGGAGGTGAGTTGTTGGTTCTGGAATACGGATTCATGCATTTGTCCCGTATAAACGCGAGAGCTGACTGTTTGTAGGTGAACACGGTTGGCCTCGCTCTCTACGACAATCCCGTCGGACAGCTCTCCTGGCTTGCTGAAAAGTTCATCATCTGTAAGTGGCCTAGATCTCATTCGACTATTCAAGCCATCGATTTTAACAGCCTGAACAGGGTCTGATCCCCGCCGAGGAAATGGTCCCTCGTTCATGACGGACAACGAGATCCTCAGACACGTCTCCCTGTACTATCTCACCCAGACGTTCGACTCAGCCGCCTTTGTCTACGCGCAGAACCCCGACGGGTTCTCGCACAACTGGCGCTCGTCTACAAGCAAGCAGCCTCTCCTGTACAGCAACTTCCGGTACAACATCTTGTTTTACCCTCAGAAGCAGATTGCGTCGATTGCAAACCTGGTGTACTACAGCAGTGAGTTGTCAATATCCCGCCACAGTGAGAATAAAGGAGATGCTGATGAGGTGATAGATGTCGACTTTGGAGTTTCCCTGCCGTGGATAACCCAGCTGCGTTGGCTGCTGACATTCGCCTGATTGGCAAGTTCTTTAAGCCTTGAGTGCGGGCGTTTGTGGATGCAGGGTTCGGGACTCTGGAAATCTCCGCCTGCGGGCATGAGAGAAGTTGGACTGGAGCAAGATAGAGGGCGTGTCTGACTCTATAGGTGCTATCTGATGGTCGTTTGATCCAAATACGAATTTGATGCTTCTCCTAGAGTGAGGAAGGCATTAATCATGCCCGGCTTTCGAGGTCGACTGTTTCTCTGCCTCGAATACCCAATACTTTATCTTTGACCGATACGAACTGGCCATTCAGCAGGGAGAGAAAGTAGATAGTTTCAATTCTTCAGAAGAGACGAATGATAAATGTTCGCCCACCAGAGAGTCTAGTAGGGTAGGTAGCATCGCTCTATGTGCTCTCAACCGCATCAAGGAATCAAGATCACAGTCTCGATCTACGTTACCACCTACCCTATCAGGACCTATCTTTCCCAAGTGCTGGAACTACTTGCTGCCATATTCTACGCTATCACACTTTGGCAGTTGTCAATTACTATCTTGAGCCCATCGTCGATTCATCGGATCCCTGCGATGGAGCCTATTCGCATGGCGACAATCGGACAACCGTTCCCACCGATGCAGTCAGTATTCTAGATGCCAGAAGAAGTGATGCAACGGCTCATTCGGAAGACCAGAGCATAACAGGTCCAGAAATCATGCTGGCGAGCGGATAACACGGCGATGCAACGCCTAGAAGGTTCTCGTACGAGTTGGTCTAGAAAGCTGCTCGTCTGTGCTGATACCCCTGCTTGATGACTCAAAGCGTCGGGTATTCCCCAGACGTTGATGATAACTCTATCAGCTTTTGCTTTGTTAACTCGGCGTAAAAGACGTTGCGAGAACAAATACAGACATGTGTTCTATGCTCTTTCTAGGCGCTGTTCGTGTCAGAGATAGTAGAAGCAGTGGCAAGTTGTGAGTGTTGACTGAACAAGAGGTTTCGTCCTGGCCTCGCGGGGGAGCAGCCATCTGGATGCCGATGTTCAAGGCAATGTGAGACGATGCCTCTTACGGCATCTCATCGACCTGCAGGCATCTGTATCTGAGTGCATCGGCAGCGGCAATCACACGCTAGAACCAGATGCCAACCACAACTCAGACATCCGACTGGTCAAAAACTTGTACGACATGTAGGTCCTCGTATATTGGGTGACATCGTCAAAAGCAGCAGTCGGCGGTCAACATGGCTGTTGTTGCAGTGTCACCGAAGAGCACCTCTGCTCCGCGATGAAGCCATGTCTGTCTCTACCCCTCAGCGACTATACTCAGAAGTCCGTTGCCATTCTGCTTTGGTCTCTCGGCTTACAGCTAGGAACAGGGATTGCGGTCAAGAAACCCCATCTTTGCATGACATGATGCGCTTTTCTGCATGCTTACCTGCTCTTGACGCAATCGAATCATGACGACTGTTGGACTCGTCCAAGCTTAAAATAACAGCAATACGGGAAGCAAAGAAGCTTAAACAAGCCAGAGAAAAGAAATCGACAAGGTCCCCGGATTCACGGAAGCAAAAGTTCGCCCGGCAAGTCCCGATTACCAGGCGTATTTGAGCGTATGTTGTGCCTGTCCATCGAGTCTGCAGAGGGCTTTGCGGAGATGGCGGGCGTGATATATGCATTGCCGTGCTGGAAACCATGCGGAAGATACGAGGCTGTAGCCAGTTGGAAATGCGCCGGCCCTCGTATCTACTAGAAGATGCGACCTCGTATTCTGCTGGTAATCGGACGGTTACGCAGCTCGTCAGATGGGCAGACGCTGTTGCCATCTGCCGGAGCTTCGGCGATGACACTCTGCATGATCGGCGCCGTGGTCATGGGTGGGAGCGGGGAGAAGGACGGAGTTTACCATACGAGACCATGCGCAAGCGTGTGATGGACCGAGTCGGACTTTTTGGGATTGTGTCGAGGTTGGGTCGTCGAGAGCAAGCATATAAACGACATCGCTCCCATGATGTTATTCGACGGTCTTTAGAAGCAAGAAGCTTCTTCGTCTCTCCATATGCTGCAAAGAACACCTAGCTCTTGACTCTCTGCAACTCGGAGCGAAGGGCAACATGAAGTTCAGTCCGACCCTGGGCCTGCTGGCCCTCGTGGGCGGAGTATCTTCCCTCAACGTCACGACGAGCGTGGACCAGCTGCGGTCGAAACAGAACACGACCGTGGTCCCCAACACGTTCATCGTCGAGCTGCAGCCGGACTTCCACCCGGGGCTTCAGCCCAAGGACCGGTTCGCAAAGACCAAGCCGGGAGCCAAGCCCAACTACCGTGTGCGCCATCAGTATAACGCTACCGACATCTTCAACGGCGTGTCGGTTTCGTTCGATTCGCCCGTCAACCTCACGACGCTGAGGAATACTGCCGGCGTCAAGAACGCCTGGAGCGTCGCCCTTGTGCCGCGGCCGGAGCTGCGGGGCCTACGGGGATCCCCGGGCTCCAACAAGAATGAGACGAAGCTGCCGGATTGGCGAGGCAGCGCAGATGTCAACCGCCCGCTGGAAATGGGCAACGTGAAGAAGCTTCACGACAAGGGCATCAAGGGCAAGGGTGTGCAGGTGGCCCTCATCGACACCGGCGTCGACTACACCCATCCCGCGCTGGGAGGCGGCTTTGGGCCAGGCCACAAGGTTGCCTTGGGCTACGACTTCGTGGGGGATGCGTACGACGGCTCGAACGATCCCGTCCCGGATGACGATCCCCTGGCAACATGTGCAGGCGGTGGACACGGCAGTCACACGTCAGGTATGTATTTGTACTCGTACGAAGCAGATGTGAGAAGAAGACGAGTTCCTAACCGCTTAAACAGGCATCGTGGCCATGCAAGATCCCAAGGATGAGGGCTTCGGCCTCGTCGGCGTAGCTCCTGAAGCCACACTTGCCGCCTACCGCGTCTTTGGCTGTGAGGGAAGCGTCACCAACGACATTCTGATTGCGGCCATGATCCGGGCGGCGCAGGATGGCGCCGACATTGTGTCCATGTCCCTTGGACTCTTTGACGAGTGGGAGGAGACCAACCCCTTTGAGGATCTTGTGGCCAATCTGGCCAGCCAGGGCGTGGCAGTTGTCGCCTCCATAGGCAACTTTGGAACTGCTGGGCCGTACTCGACGTCAACGCCCGCCATCTCGCTCAGTGCCATGTCGGTGGGCTCTATTGAGAACGAACTCTACCCAACCGCCTACACGGCTCACGACGACCAACACCAGGCCATCTCCTACATCGACATATTCCCCGCCAACGACCTGGGCCGCGTTGAGGTAATCCAGCTGGGATACGGCCTGAACACCACCATCACTCCCAACATCACGAGCGGATGCTACGAGGAACCCTGGGACGCCCTTTCCAGCGCGCAAATAGACTGGAACACGACCATTCTGCAGGTCTCGTTGGAGACATGGTGCGGCACCAACTGGAGTCCCTCCATCGACCTGGGCGTCAAGGCGCTCCTGGTCACCATGTCCGAGCCCCAAGAACTCATCGTCGACGAGCCAGGGAGCAGCCCCAAGGCCTTGTACTTGGACCCTGAGAACTCGAAGCTGTTCCTGAGCCGCTTCGCGAAGCAGCCCGCCGACAAGAAGTACGCACTGACGTTTGACGGCACCAGGGCCGTCGATGTCGCGAACTTCTTTGGCGGCGCCCCTGACGACTACTCCAGCTTCGGCCCGACGATTGAGATGACGCTGGAGCCCAAGATCTCGGCGCCGGGCGGAACCATCCTGTCGACGTATCCCGTGGACGCGGGCGCCTATGCGGTGCTGTCGGGAACCTCCATGTCTGCCCCGTTCATCTCTGGCAGCCTGGCGCTGGTCAAGTCGCAGAACCCGCACCTGACCGTGCCGCAGCTCTTTGCGCGGCTCATGACGACGGCCAAGCAGGTCAACGAGCTCAACTCCACGCTGGTCGCGTCTACGATTCGTCAGGGCGCGGGCATAGTTGACGCCTACGCGGCCGTCACGGCGGACACGGTCATCAGCCCGGCCGAGCTCAACCTGCGCGACTCGGCCGCGCCGCCGCCGCAGAAGATCACCATCTCGAACCAGTCGCGCTCCCCCAAGCGCTACTCGCTCCAGCACGTCCCGGGGAGCTTCTACCGCCTCTCCAACAACTACCTGTCCGGTATTGAGGACAACTACTCCTCGGCGAACCTCCCCCTGACATTGGATATACCCGCTTCCGCCTCGTTCTCGCAGTCGTCGGTGACTGTTGGGCCGGGCCAGTCTGCCACGTTCGAGGTTACGATCAAGCCGCAGCCGGATCAGTACCCGTTTGCGGACCCCGTGTACGGTGGCTTCATCAAGATCACGGCCGACGGCGACGAGTACTCGGTGCCGTACGTTGGCGTGCCATACAACCGCACCGAGGTCGGCCCCATCGTCCACAACGTGACGACCGTGAAGCCGTACGACTCCCCCGGGCTTCTCAAGTCACAGGCCACCAATCTGTTCCTGGCCGATACCTTGACGCCGACGCCCAACCTCGAGACGTACAACTGGTCGACGAACCTGAACGAGTCGTGGATCCCCATCTTCCGCATCGACTCGATCATGACCCGCTTCCTGCGGCTCGACCTGGTGCCCGCCAACGTGTCCTTCGTGCCGTCCATGTACGGCTTCGACCCGGACGTCAAGATCGACTACAAGTTCCCCAACCAGACCGTCCTGCCGGACTACCTCGGTGCGCCCACGTACGGCTTCGTCTTGGCCATGTCCCTCGATACCCCGCCCGAGGGAAGCCCCATCGTCCAGTCAGCCGACATCGGTCACTTCTTCGCCCAGGCCTTCTTGGATCCCTCCCTGACAAACGACGCAGGGGAGACGTATAGGATCGCGGCGGGTGACTACCGGGTGCTGTTCCGCGCACTGAGGTGGCAGGGCAACGAGACGAATCCCGACGACTACGAGTCTTGGCTGGGACCGGTTATGCGGTTCGACATTCCGAGCGATCTCCCGCCCGACTTTCCCAATAGCTCTGAGTAGATGGTGTCTTTTCGCGTTATCTTGATGAGTTGAGTGGCGAGGCGGAACTCGGTGGATTAGGTCGGAGGTTTGCGGCTATGGCGGGAAGACATCCGTGGAATGGCTTCATATTTCAGCTCACTAAGTTGATTGGCTTCGGCGATAAGAAGTATGCCTGTCAGAGGCATAAAAGACATACGTAGTGCAGAATACGAAAATCTTACCGAGTCCGAACCTCAATATTGGTTTGTTGCATCTCCGAAGAGGCAGTCGGCGTTTGTGAAGATTGATATGGAGTGATGATGGTTTGTACTTGATGAGGTGTCTGGAACTACGCCGTCTTTGGCTGCAGATGAAGATAATGAATCAATCCACAATATGAACTGTATCAGCTGTAAAGAGACTTTCCGTCTACCAAATCCATTAATGGATTGTTCGGATATCTCTTCATCTGCATACTAGTTACCGCGTCTCTTCTGGGCCACATGTATAAGAACTGCCACCAAAACTGCTACCTCTTCAACTTTGTCGGACTTTGGCCGATTCCTGTTACGCAGGATTCATATTCAACTTACAACCAACATGGAAGAGAAAGAGTTGCCTTGTGTTTACTAATCGCCAACCTTGCTGTGGTCAGAAAAGCAAGGGGGGCCAAAAGGCCAGCCTTACTGTTAACATGGCCTTAGTGAGATTGAGTAACAGCATCTTCTGTCTTATGTCTATAGTCAAGCCATGACCAGTAGGTATTTCACCCACATGAGTGACTCGTTCGTGTCTGTGTCCAATTACCACATTAGTCGCTGAGAAGAAGCATCAAGCTGGACCCGGCGAGGTTGGAGTTGAATTGAGTTGAACGAGGATCGTCTCTTGTTCAAAACTACATAAGACAGGTGAAGATGCATGCCAGCACAGCCCTACGCCCCCTGAGCAACAAAAGACCCTCTCACACTTACAAGGATCTCATCTCAGAACTTTACTTGACGGTTTAATACTCCCCACCGGTTGCGGCCGCCGCTAAAATCTGACACGCTGAGGGAATCGTTTTAGAAGCGCCTTGGCAAGGACTGATGACCGAGCCCTATGGAGCGAAGATCATAGGGGTCTTGAGGAGAGCTATTAGCTCAGCTTGGTCCCTATGGCAGTGGTATGGTGGATTGTTGCTGTGAATTGCGTCGTTGTTCTTCGCCAGTAGTATGGGACTTCAGCCAAACAGGAAAGTAACTTGCTGTCAAGACAAAGTCTTAGTCTCCATGAAGAAACAATATCGTGACGTTGATGTAGCTAGTTGTGATTTGCTTTAGTTCGCCTAAGGGGGGAAAAGATGTAAATCCAGCCGTGTATATATATATATATATGTTGATCGTCTCTCTTCGGGAAGAATTTTGCTTCGATTAATTTCACCGAGCTGTCCCACCCATTCTCAGTAGGCCTGAAAGCCACCTAGATGAGCCAGCGATAGCATCTCGATACTACAATCCTTCGCAACTACATACTATGCTAACCCCCACCCAGCCCACCCCCTGCTCTTTCTATACTCAACCGGCCGATACGAGGCCTCTTACTCATTGTTATGCTTCGTCTGTTATGTTGCTCAGCAGCTCGTGAGCCGTCAACGTGGTGCCAAAGCTTCGGGCATAGGGAATCTGTCTGATAGTCCCGTATCTGCGAGGTTTAGGAACAGCCCCTGGCGGCCCCGGCGTTCCGCAACCCGGCCTACGCAGGGCTGGCCGACGCCTTGGACGCGCTGCCGCCCATCTGCGCCTCGTCCTTGAATCTGGGTCCGGACCACGCGTCAGTTCTTTCCCGTAACTGACGGATCGTCGACGGCGCGGCACTTTTGCAGGGCCGCGAGTCCACCACGTTGTCCGGGGCTGTGGCGAGAAAGGTGCTGCTGCAGATGAGCCAGGTCTTTGCCGATGCCGTTGTCGAGGCTGCGGCTCTCGGGAGGCAGCCTTCATCAGTGACGAGGGAGTGGATGAATGAGATGTAGTAGTGGAAGTGTAGGCGAGGAGAGAGTTCGGCCATGTGTTGCTGTTAGGTACCACAGCTCTTACTTCATATGTCCCTGCCCACAACCGCTTATTATCTTATAAAGCAGCAGCAGAAGCAAATCCTTCAACGCCAGAAGCGGAAATGATTACATTCTTGTCAAAGGGGGAGTCAGATTGTACATGCCGAAAGTAGCTATACGTCTATGCAAACGATGTATCTACTACCTTATATAAACCGGCTCTCGGTCCCCTCTTTTCCGCCTCCCCTTCCACCTACTACCAAGTTACCATCACTCCTTCGTCTCAATCATCATCTCGTCAGCAGGCGAGTTCCTCTTGGGGGACAAGCGTGGTAGTTTGAAACCTGGAGTCCAGAAACACCGACACAAGTTCCCGCACTATCTAATAACAAATAGGCGATTCGCGCGCGGCTGATGTCCTCATTGTGGTAAGGCGAAACCGTTCAGTGGCTCTCATTATCCCTTGTCTTGTTTCTCTGGATATCAAATAATTCAAATACGAAGTTGCCTCGACACCTCCAACGGCCCAGTCCGAAGCTAAAATGATTTTCGCCGAAGGAACAGAACGAACATAAGCCTAGCCTGTTCCCGTGTGTGCATTTGTCATATCAGAGGGCCGCTGCCATTGGCCTCCGTAGCCTAGACCTCGTTATCGTTTTGTCATTTTCCGTCCGGTTTTCGTCCGGGGACGTGTTTGTTACTGTATTCTCGTGCTAACTCACGGAGTGTTTTACGAAAGAGAGAAATAGAGTCCATGCGGATCAAGTTCGAGTCCAGCGCCCCCGAGCTTGTGCCTGGTGGCGAAACGTGCGGCGCGCCACAAGCCTTATTACCGCGGCAATCGTTCATTTTGACATTCTTAGTAACGGATTATAGACGACGATGGACGAGTGAAGAGATGGGACAACAATGCGATTCTTAATGTATAGAAGGGAGCCCAGTTCGCAAGTTCAGTCTGTCGCGGAGGGAGTTGGGGGGCAGAGACTTCTATAATCATGGCGACCGTCAAGCCTGTTCTGCGGCGAAGCCATACGAAATCAAAGCTGGGCTGCCAGGCGTGTAAGCAACGGCATGTCAAGTGCGACGAGTTTCGGCCATCATGGTATGTCTCCTATTGCTCTCATATGGCTTTACTATAATCTTGAATTAGAAGGAGAGAATACTGATAGTTGATTCCATTTAGTCACAGATGCCTCTCTTCAGGGATTGCTTGCAAATATCCTGCCCAGGCCGAGTTAAAGGACGAAGACGAAGACTCTGCTCTGTGGTGGCCGTTGGACATTGAGAAATCGTGTGCCCAATGGAAAGAGTCGGGGAAGCCGCCGTTTGTATCGTTGTCGCCGTCTCCGAGCTGGCATACCATGGCGATGAAGGACTTGCGGTACATTTACAAGATGGCTCTGGTGGCCAACATTCTCGACCTGAGCAAGACAGCCGACATTTGTCTGTTATGGGGTGATATGAGAGTGTGAGTGATTCAGACTCTCTGTGGTTAAGCCATTACATTTGTCCATCCCTTTTATTGCCAGGTCGAGATGCTGACGCTGTTTCTGTTGGTCAGGCTCTTCCAGCTCGCAACGCAATACGACTTTGTCGCTCACACCTTGGCCGCAACATCGGCACAGAGACTTGCATTGACTACAAAGTCACACGAAGCTGCCGAGGATGCCTATCACTACCGAAAACAAGCTCTCCACGGGCTGTACCGCGCAATGGGCTGCTTCTCCGAGTGCAATGCCGACGCAATCCTAGCCGCAGCCCTGGGGTGCTCGTATATCATGTCCGACTAGTACGTTGAAACTATTATCCTTTGCGAGATCGAAAGGCACGGCATAAAGGCAGGGTTCAGCTAACCACAGTGTCCAACAGCCGCTCCCTCATGGCGCTGGCAGGGAATATCTCAACAGTAAGCCTCGATGATATCATTGTGTCTTTCATACCGCTCACAGTAGAACAGGTGGCCAGCCGGATGAAGCCCTGGCTGAAACGGTCGGCCTTTCACCGAATCTTCACATACGAGCCCCCGTACCCGGAAAAAGAAGAGCAGGCCGCCTCGTCACCCCCCGAGATCGAAGACGTGGAACACCGCTTTGCCCTGGTCAAGAAGCTCCTGGCCGAGGGCATCGGCTCCGTCAACGGCCTCGCCTTCTGCTTCCAGGGCGACCGCGACCTCTCCGCCATGCTCCGCCAGCTCCGCGACGTCATGCGCCTCGTCCACGAACGCCTCGGCACCGACATCCCGATCGAAGACCAATACCGTCTGATCTACCCCTTTACGGCGTGGTTCGTCAAGAGCTCGGCCGCCTCGTACGTCTCCCTCAGCGCAAAGTGCCCGTTCCTGCTCGTCTTCCTGCTGCACATGTACGCGGTCGTCGTCGCCCTCGCGGCGGCCCTGCCCCAGATCGACGTGCCGCTGTTTGCAAAGTTTCGGCTGCGCGCCATTCTCGAGATTTGCAGCATCTTGAAGAAGGAGCCGGGCTTCTTGTGCCAGCGGTGCGGTGGGTTTCACGCGTACGAAGAGGTCATGGCGTTTCCCCTGAGTAGTGTGTCTGTGTATCAGCAGATTGGAAGGGAGACGGGCCTTTGAGAAGCATAGTCAGCGAGCGTTTTCTTTACGTAGAGGGTTTCTGGGTTCCTCATTTTCCATTTTGATTCTTCTCTCGTCTTTTCTAATCGGGTATAGCAATCCTAGTGCACGCAGGACACAGCGATATGCACCGATGCTGTTGTTGTTTGGCATGCTTTAGACCCCAGAGAGCAGAAAGCATCCCAACGTTCTGTGTTGCGAACTTGCGAGCGTTGCATATCATAGAGCTTAATCAACGACTGACCAGCCAGTCAAGATTTTTTTTTCTGTTACTCAAGAGTCTTTGGCGAAGCCAGAAAGCAGATCGACATAGTACTATCATCAGTCGATGGGCTTCGTTCAGCCCCCACAGGAGTAAATAAGCAAACCAGAGGAACAACCCCTGTTCATCTCACAAGCGGCATCGTGTTGCCCCGTCTTATGGAAAGCTAGAGCCTCAACAACCGACTTAATGAAGATCTGGCAGATCCCCCAACTCAGCTGAAGATCCCTAAATAGAAACATGTTTAATTAAGCTCAACACATCGGCTCCATCGTGAAGCCAAACATGTGCGACCTTCTGTTTTCTTCGTAGGCCGCGACGATGGATCTCATCGCGGAGCATACTGAATCGGCAGATAGTCGCCTTCAGAGGCAGTAATCAATCGGTCAAATCCCATCGCACAGACTCTCAGTTCACAGTTTATGCGAGTTTGTCTGGTCATTTTGCAAGTAAGCATTGTTTCAATGTCTATTTTCAGACCCGATCTAATGTAGGTCCAGTGGTCGACTTCTTCAGCCGCTTCCACAGTGGAAGCTCTTCGCCTTGTGGTGATGGAGCCCCTTGTGTACTCAAAGATGCTACCATCGCGAGATGGAAAGGCTACCCTGAGTTGTCAATGCCTTCAAACGAGTATATAAGGAGCACGATGGAAGCCATTGATACGGATTCCAGCACTCAGCATCGAGACACAAACACCATCTTCAACATCACCAGCTTCACCTCTCATCCCACAATAACCACACCCCAACTCCCAAAATGAAGACAGCCTTCGCCGCCCTCATCATCTCCCTGACGTCCTTCGTCAGCGCCTACCCCATCACCGGCGACGTCGTCAACTGCCGCACCGGCCCAGGCACAAGCTACGCCATCAAGACCTCGTACAAGAAGAGCCACGACATCTCCATCAGCTGCCAGACGACGGGCACCAGCGTCAACGGCAACAACATCTGGGACAAGACGGCCGACGGCTGCTACGTCGCCGACTACTACGTCAAGACGGGCTCCAGCGGCTACGTCACCAAAAAGTGCAGTGCCTCGTCTGGCGGCGGCTCGTCGTCGAGCTACTGTAAAACCGTCAACGGCGCGGGTGTCGATCTGATAGCCAAGTGGGAGGGCTTCGTCGCGAGTCCCAAGCCCGATCCCATCGGCCTGCCCACGGTCGGCTACGGCCATCTGTGTCAGCAGAAGAACTGCGCCGAGGTCAAGTACAAGTTCCCCCTGACCAAGACGACGGCCAAGGAGCTGCTGCTGGACGACCTGCCCAAGTACACAAAGTGCCTGGCCGAGTCCCTCAACGGCAAGGCGAAGCTCAACGACAACCAGTGGGCAGCCCTGTCCTCCTGGGTCTTCAACGTGGGATGCGGCAACGCCAAGACGTCGACTCTCGTCAAGCGTCTCAACAACGGCGAAGCGCCCAACACCGTGGCGGCGGAGGAGCTCCCCAAGTGGCGCATGGCAGGAGGACAGGTGATGCCGGGTCTCGAGGCGCGCCGCAAGGACGAGGTCAAGCTGTTCAAGACGGCGTCTTCCAAGGAGGCGTACCCAAAGTGCCAGGCATAAGGGGCAGCATAGAGGGGGATAGCAGTCTACTTGGGGGAATAGTAAGCTGATGGGCTGGTTACCTCAGCCCTACCAGCTGAATAATTGCCAGGTGGCGACGACGTCAAAGCTGGGGCACTAGTTGTTGCCAAAGGGGCTGAGGCTGGAATGTAGTTGGGAGTAGATGGAAGTCACTTGTTGTTTCAACCTGTCTTTGACATTTGTCTGTAGGACTCTTCTGGGGCTTGGATATATAGACCTTGACAAATTGCAGATTTATCTTTCTTGATACGCTTTTTGAACCATTGTATGCAGTCATGAATATTGAATGCAAGATGTAAGCAGCAGCAGCAGCATAGCCTCAACCAAGCATGGAAGCAGACGCATCTCCAGCAGCAGCAACAACACGCACATACGTGTCCCAGCAACCAGGTGAAGCCCTTGCCAAGAACAATACGCCCTGCGCACATGTATCCCTACCGACGAGAAGGGCGTCAACTCAGGCATCACGTTACCACAACTTGTCGATGCCATTCGTCCACGGCAGCAGCGCCGCCCTTTACCAAGGTCAAGGCGGAAGGGTCGGCGGTGGCTTGCGTTAGGACGAGCACTCAGCCCTCAAACCTGGGCGCCGACCTGAACCTGGCCTGAGGGTTTTAGCTACCCTACCAACCTGCCAGCTGGGTCATTCGGGGTCCATGTTGACGTGGAAATCAGGGTTCGGGAAGGGCTGGAATTGGAAATGGGGATTGATCATGATGGAAAGCGGCTCGATCGGGACCGGGCTCCGGATCCCAGGAAATCGGCATGGCCGCTGCTTTTCCTTCGGGCTTTTGCAGGGTTCCGGTGTGAGGGGCTGTTTGCTGGGAAGAAGGAGACGTGCTTTTTCCTTGAATTCTCCCTCGTCGAGTCAGAAGGCAGAACCATATGAAGAGTCAGAGCGGAGAAGAGTGATGCCCGACGACTCCGTTATTGAATTTCAGCATTGCCTCCTTGATACGTGTCACAGCTGCTCCCACTTCGTCAATTCAGCCATGTGGATTCGTGGACAGGCTCAGCAGCAGCCACATATTGTCCAGCCATCGTCAGCTACTGGACTAGTAATACTATGTAATACAGTATAGTAGTACTAGATGAAAAAAAAACACCAAAGAACCGCAAAGAGCTCCAGCTTGCTACTATCCACAACTCCCGCTAGTTCCCTCGAAGCTCGAAACCCACTCAAGGCCCCTCCCGCCTGCATCCGGGCTCTCACATGATTCTCCCTTGTCCAGGGCAACAAGAGCTCCAACCGTCCGTCACCTCGCTTGAAAGCTTACTCTGCGCCCAGCTTCAGCTTTTCCTTGTTGCCTGGAATTACATACTGTATGTACCCTTTGAAGGAGGTTGCCCTAGCTTAAGCCATGCCCTGTAGTAATACTAAGCATTTTTCTCCCGAGGGAGGCGTTGATGAGCCCTGCTTCTGTGTGTGATGAAGAGGAACTTCCCGATCGAGGAAATCTTGGTGGTGCAGATCCAAGGCAAAGATCCAAACGGCAAAAGATCAACAGTGACTGTGACCTGTCTGATTTCTGAACGTCTCCCCCGCTCCGGCTATTCATGCTTGTTATCACGGTTTTCTTGGTTCGGTTACTATCCGTCCTGCGAACCTCCCCTCCGCTGTCTCAGATTTGTCGATTGAGTGTGGACGTGACCGCGAAGACGTGGGCACACTGTCTCATATCGGCTGTTTGCGACCTCGGCGCATGTGAGTTTGCCGACTCAAGGCGCCATGATTGAGAGATACACGAGCAATATGCGAATCAGGAGTTTGGATGTATGAGTTGAGCATGTGCCAATGACTGCGTTATGAGACAAATACATATTTCTACTCTCGAAAACCCTCGTAGGCATCCGTATCTTCACGTAGTCAGTCTGTCACTGGTCACGATGCCTCATTGGCGACAGACAAGACGAGGGTTGTTTCATTATCTCCTCCCTCCAACCCACGACGCCCTCACCGCACTTACACTAGAACCCGTGCCGCTGTGCCCGCGTTCCGGTTGATGCGGGAAGGCAAATGGCAGGCAAGTATTCCCGCTCGTGGGGGGGTGGCATGACGGACTGAAATGCCCTGCCCCCGGTGAGACAGGGCAAGTTTTCTTTCCTGTTGATAATGGCTCTGCCGGATCACGCCCGCTCACGAATCGTGCGTGGAGGAAGAGCGTTGAAGAAAATGTCCAGTGTAGGAGGTTGAGAACCCTAGTCAAGTCTTTGCGGGCTTCCAAAGAGCGACAGACCCCGGTCGAATCGATGTGTGTCACGCCGTACATATCATCGAGGCCCATCCATACGCGCTCTCGCCTCATCCCCCCGACAATGTCGACAGACGGTGAATGATCATCTTTGTAACAGTTTCTGGATGCTCTGGACCCTCTAGGAGACACCGGTGATGGTGTGGTGGCTCCATCGTGAAAAGCGACAGCTCCCTCTTTTGTCTTCTTTTTCTGCTTCCTCTCGACTCCCCCGGTAATAAACATCCAGGGATCCGGCCAAATGCCGCTATGGTCACAACGGCTCCGGCACTTGGAGCGTCACATTCTGCATGCAGCTTTTCCTTCTTCTTCTCAGTGAGTCGAACAGAGTACCCTTGTCTAGTGGACTGGAGCCCTTGTTCATCAGGGTTGGGCACTGGTTCGATGAATGACTGTCGATGGCTCCTCATCACGCATCTTTGCCTGTGCCATTTAATCTAAATCCCTGACAGCGGAGCCAATGGCGACGATGCAAACAGCTCGAACTCGATCTCTCTACCGGATCTTTGATCCATGAAAAAAATCTTTTCTTCTTCTACCTTCTATCCTCCTCTTGTTCCCGACTTACCCTTCTGGGCGAGCCATGTAATGCAAACCCCCCTCCTCTCCCCTACAAAATGAGCACGGAGAGTGGCAGGGAGATGTCAAAACCACCAGCGATGCGTCCCAAAACTGTGTGCGTGTGCCTTGATGGCTTGCGATGCTAGTCAAGGGGCACAGGAACGTGAACGACGCAAAGAGTCAAGTGCGTGCATGGAATGGAGGCGACAAGCCATGCAAAGTTTTCCGCCTTTGTTGAAGGAATACGAAGCATTCATTCCCTCTTATTTAGAATTTGTAAACTCTTTCGTAACAAGCATAACAACAAAGAAAGCCACGGGGTGAAAGAAAGTGTCATCACACATCATCACACACCCACACGATATACCTTACTCTACACAGGCAGAGAGAAGAAAAAAGGTACTTCTCTATACTCGGCGGCTACAAAGGGGCGCCTCGGTTTAGTTCCAGGTGAGAAGGGTAGCATGACTGGCAGCCACGTATTCAAGCTTCAAGCCCCAGCTCCCGGCAATCGACTCAGGGAAGACCCACCATCCCTTTCTTGTCTGCTTGATGAGACAGGTCGAGACACGCCATGTCTGGATCGACCGTCAGGCAATATGGGAAAGTCGGGCGTCTTGCCGAGCCCATTTGTCGTGCATCTGCCGGAGAAGCCAGGCCTTTTTGGCGCCGTGGTTTCCTTTCTTCTTGTGATGGGGGAGCATGAGTATAAGTCGATCTGGTCCCCCCGTCACATCCCTCCTCTTTCTCTCTTTGATTCTCTTTACACTGCTACTCTGCGTGATCTAATCAGCTGTTTGACTGAGGTTTTGGTTATCTTTTGAATAAGCAAGTTCTTCCACCTTGCTTGACTCTTATCTATCTTACTCTGCCATTACTGCACCCTCCCTGTTCGTCGTGTGACAGGATTCTCCACGAGCTCGTGAAGCAGCATCGACACACTCATATATACGAGAGACCGCTCGAGAATACAAAGAGCCGCTCGAGATCTGCTATTCCAGCATACAATGCGCCGGAGCTCGTCCTCATCATCCATCAGCTCCCAGTGGTCCACCGCAAGCGAAGACACCGAGCTCAGCCATCTCCCCTCCATCATCCCCGTCGCCTCAAGCACAACCGCCGCCACGACAATCACCTCAACGACAACAACTACAACCACCACAACCACCGCGGCCAGCAACTCCTCAATTATCTCGTCCTCTGCCTCGGTTGCAGCAGCAGCAGCATCAACCCACAACATGTCGCGACGCACTTCCACCATTCCCGACTACGAGCGCAGCCGCCAGGGAAGCACATGTTCTGTGCGCAGCTGCGGCGGCATGAGCCCCGATGCGACGCGGGAGCTGTGGAAGACGATGCTGGAGCTCCAGGAGCGGTACGGATGCTATACCTCGGCCAGGATGGACTTGGCTGTCGGGGCGGGCGACATGGCCCTGTCTCTTATGCGTAAGCTGGAACTGCCGGGACTTGACAAGATAACTAAGTGCTGACATGAACAATTCACAGCGAACCCGTTTATTCTGGATACTCTAAACGATTCTGTCGTCGACTTGCCCGATGAGGGGTGGGAGATGCTCAATCGCTGCCTTCAACAGCCCAGGCTTTGATCCTTGCTGAACCCCCCACACAACTACCCTCTCTCACCACCACTACGACTGTGATGGTTTTTTCTCGAATGTAACGCGGTAGATGAGGACGGAAAGATGGGTATACTTCTTCTCACAACTGGCAGGAGTTTAAGGGACGGAAACAAAACATCGGGCAAAGCGCTTGGGTTCTCTTCAGTTCATCTCACTTTATCACATTGTCTTTCTTTTTCTGTTTTTTCATGATCTCTCACGATACCCTGTCCTCATTTACATGGAATTTTGACGCGATAAAGATTGAGGCCCATTGCCAACATGTGCTGGTACATAAGACCACCACAAATACAAATGCAACACAACATCATACCAAGTGAATCAGGCGATCATGTTTCGATGCCATGTCGCAGCGCATGCAAAAATGTCACATTAGCACAAGAAAAAAAAGTCATGCCGTCGGCTCATCGCGTGCCCGTCCCAAATTCACAGCGTTTCATCCAGCAGCGCATGCGTTACATGGCCCATGGCCCTCGTCTGAATCTTCATGCTCTCCAGCACCCTCTCCTTGACCTTATCGTCCTCGATATCCATCCCTACAAATATGGCGTGCGTCGATGTAAAGTCGTAGGCCTTGAGGATCCCCCACATTCGGTGTATCTCATCTGCGCTCAGAGGGATGCTGTTTGGAATGCTCCACAGGAAAGCAAAAGAGTTCAAGCCAGGCGGCTTCTCCCTCTTCTCTCCCAGGGCATCGACCTCCCACTTGCCGATGCCCGCGGCAGTTGTCATCAGGGTATCTGCGATGAAGAGTTTCCCATCAAATAGCAGGACCATGGATCCGGGGAAGTGTCCTCCCAGTTTAATGGCCTTGACGCCGGGCACAATTTCCGCCTCGACCTCGGTGAGCGGCTTTCGGTAGACAGACGGCGTCGTCGTCCAGCGCACGTCTTCGGCAGAGGTATATACGGGGCATTGAAACGCCCTCGCCCACTGGACGTGCGTGCTGTAGAAGTGCGGATGGCTTATAACAATTGCCTTGAGGCCCCCGAGCTGCTTGATCCTGTCAATCGTCTCGTCGTCGAGGAGCGTGATGCAGTCCCAGAGGATGTTGCCCTCGGGAGTCCGGATCAGTATGGCCCGCTGCCCAATGGCGAACTTCGGCTCCGTGTGGATGGAAAGGATACGCTCGTCATGCTGATACGGCACAAACTCGTTTCTGTGTCCCGTGGCACGGATATCGGCCAACGTAGTGAAGGATTGCCCTGACGGCGGCACGTACTGACGAGGGTCGTCGCAGATGTAACACGTCTTGAGGGCGGAACGATCGGCAGTTGGGAACTGAGTGCCGCAAGTGTTGCAGATCAGCCAGGAGGAAGAGACGGTGTCGTCGTAGGGCTCGAGAGTCAGGTCCATGATGCCGAGGTACTGGTGGCGATGCTTGAGGGTGGAAGATACGGGATTGTCATGGTGTTGTAAGGTGGATGTTCTGTATAGGGCGCGCGGGGTTGAGGAGGCTTGGAGTCGAGGAATAGCCGATGGCCTCGGATATACGAGGATTTTGTGTAATGGTGAGGCTTGATTTCGGCGTAGTTGTACAGAAATGAGGAGTTGTACTGTCTGTTAATGAGGCCAAGCCGGGACGATTGATGCTGCCGTATTACTCTAAAGGCAAGCTATTACGTCCCCGTATCTTGCCATCTGCCTGAGAGAAGTATCCAACTTTCATGAGTCGTTAATGAAGGACCATCAGTCAACAGCTAGTATCATTCACGGTTGATTATCGCCTTTCACAAGGCAAAGTATCGTCGCAAGTGCGATGACATCATGAGCAAAGCCAGACGTCATGGCCAACGCAGGCCCTGGAGAGACACCAGAAGAGCGCAGATCTAGATGATCGTCAGCATCTAAATCAGCATCTAGCTATATATAGAAAGCCGAGATGACCCGAAAGGGCAATTTTCACTCTATTCGCGGTAACGGCGTGTCAATGCGCTGATGGTGGTGCACACTGCTCGTCCGAGGACTAAGACGAACGACACCACATCCGTCCAGGATAGATAAGATGGTGATGATTACACACTTTAGTAAGCGTAGGAAGTAGATATTAAACAGATAGGCCTGGCTCTTCATACTTGTAGATTGATAGGATGGCCGTCTTGAATGGGCAGATGAGTGTAGATGCCCGTATCACCCTCGCCTTCTAACGGACGAGTTGACGGACTTGATCGCATCACTGTCGGTAACGGGATCCTGTCACCCTGTCTATCTACCTCCGTTGCTTACTCAACTGTCACCCAACTTTGTAAAGCCTATGCTCCGTGCCTCTATCCAACGTGTGACAGAGCAAGTACATGTAGATGCCCTCATGCAAGATGCGCAGACCTTGAATGGATGATATGCAGCCCTGCCTACTGTACGGTCCTTCAATGAACCAATCGGCATATACCGTAGTTGACATGACACATGACACGGCTAGAAGTATTCCGATCAGACATGAAAAATCCAGACTGTTCGTCCGCGGACGAATCTCTGTGCCTTCCGACTGTGCAGCTACTATTGTGAAGATGTGTCACAACTCTACGGACCATTCGTCCGTGAGCCGTGATGGCAATGTTGACAATTCGGAGCAACAACGTGAATAGCTGAAAGTATCCCCCTATTGTATATTCTGTAGAACAACATGTTCAAAAATGCAATGTATGCCAACAAGATATAATGTCCTCCTTCCCCATTTCTCATCACCCATCACAGCTCTCAATTCGACATCACTCAAGTCATCTATAACTCCTCAGTCAGAACAGAATTCGGGTTTCCAGTAAACAATGCCTCAAGCAGTCTGGTTCATCACAGGCACAACATCAGGCATCGGCGCCGCCCTCATCAACCACATACTCTCCCGCGGCGACAAAGTCATCGCCTCGGGTAGAAACGTGGACAAGAAACTCAGCCATTTCAAGTCTCAGCCAAACGCGCATCTACTCGAACTAGACGTGGCAGCAGGGAAATCCGACATCGAAGCTCAAGTGAAGAAAGCATGGGAAGCTTTTGGGCATGTTGACGTCTTGATCAATAATGCGGGCATGTCTGCTCTGCGAACTGCCGAAGACGCTGAGTATGTCTCCTCCTTAGCTCTCTAAAACCTCATTATCATGTCTAACATAATCTGGCCGTGTCAAAATAGCGACACCTTTGTCAACACCATCTTCCAAGTCAACCTCTTCGGCCAACTCCACATGTCACAAGCCATCCTCCCCTACTTCCGCGCCCAAGGCCACGGCACAATCGCCTTCACCTCCTCCGGCTGTGCCTGGGGAGCTCTCCCCTACCTCTCGCACTACTGCATGACAAAGGCAGCGCTAAGCTCCTTTGCCAAGAGCCTGCACAAGGAAGTTTCGCACATGGGCATCAAGTGCGTTGCGTTCGACCTCGGTGGCTTTCCGACTCGTTTGGCGCAGCCTCGCGAGGTAGGAGATGACGCCGGTGGTGATGCTGCGGTGAAACCAGACGAGGTCTCGTTCCCCGAATCGCCCGTCTCTGAGCCGTATGCCGAGTCTTTCGGGGAGTATCTCAGCCTCTTCATGCCGGACCCAAGCTGGACTATTCCCGGTGACCCCGACAAGGCGGCGTCTGCAATGGTGGACGTTATTCAGCGCCGGGGAGTCGCAGCGGATCGTTCCTGGGCAGTCCGTGTGGTCTTGGGATCGGATTGCTTGACCTATGCAAAGAAAAGGCGACAGGAGGAGCTCAAGCTTCTGGAGAAGTGGCAGGATGTGAGCTCCAGCACGGATGCGAGGGAGTTTGTGTTGAAGCCAGAGTATGAGAAGTACATTGTCGTTGCAGGATTGGAAGAATGAACGCCTCCTGGGATATATATCGAGAATAGAATATTCCTCTACATATACTCAATCTAACGCTACATCACACAGCTCCCAGCAACTCCATCACTCACTCCCCTTCACAGCCGCCTCAATCTCCTCCGCAAACCCCTTCTCCCACGCCTCCTCCCCAACCTCCGGAACCCACCCCAGCACCTCCCTCGACAAGTCCCCATTCGTAACCGACCTCGACGCATACCCCAGCTCCAGAAACTGCTCAACCGCCCCCGGCGTCTCCCTCGCCAACTCCGCCAGCCCAATCGACCGCGCCTCCTTGTCTTTCAGCACGCCCGCCGCGAAGCCAGCCTTGGCCACGCCCTCGGAGGCCTGCTTCCACGAGTGACGTCCATTACCACCAAAGTAGATGCCTCGTCTTCCAGAGGGCACAGTGGCATTCGAGAACAACTTCTCTAGAAGTAACTCGTACATCTTTGTCGTGTCGTCGATGTGAACGTGGTCCCACACTCCTTTACCTTCGCCGATGTACTCCGCATAGCCCTTCTTCAGAGCCCTTTTCGCCAGAAACGGAATCTGCACGGAGCGCTTGTTGAAGGGTCCCCTGCCGGTGCCGTAGATGGTCGGGTGCATGAGGATGTAGGTCGGCACGTTGAACTCTTCGCCTGCTTGGACGACGGTCACGTCGCATGTACGCTGGGGGTATGGCTCGTGCTCTTCGCGCTTGAGCTCGTAGGCGTAAATGTCCTGGGTCTTGTCATTGAATTCAAAGGGGGCGTCTTCTTCCGTGTAGATTTTGCTGACGGGACGGTTGCCGAGGCTAGAAGTGCCGGAGGTCTGTAAGGCAGGTCAGCATACGTTTCTGTAACCAGATTGTCATTGTCTGTGGGTTTCACTTACATGGATGAACCAGACTGGACCTCCAGTAGTCTTCTTCCTCTCCGCCAATCCTTCGATCAACGCCTTAGCTGCCAGCGGTCTGAATGCGCTGGCCGAATTGATCACAATGTCATGCTCAGACGCCTGTTTCTTGAGAAGATCGACCTGATCGAGGTTCTCGAACAGGACGGGCGTCATGCCCTGGGACTTGAAGTACTCTGCATGCTCAGGCTTTCGCACCAGCACGGTATATGTCAGGTTTTTGATGTCGGGGTGGGTTGATTTGAGGAGGCGGGTGAGGACGGAGCCGCCGCTGTGTCGTGTATGAGCTATCTGGTCTTGCTTTTGTGTGAGGGTGGGTGAGTCGGTGGATGACTTACATGTAGCCAGTTGCACCAGTAACAAGGACCTTTGTTGGAGCCATGGCTTCTTTTTGCGTTGTGTGATTATGTATGTAACTTGTAATAGTCGTTGATGAATCTTAGTAAACTCTCTATATGCCATTCATCATTCCAGAGCTCCCCTTATATACCAAAAGAGACACCACATAAACTCTATCAACCACTTTTCTAAGCCAATCACACAATTTCTAATCTGTTCTATCTCTCTTCTTGCTTTCTCGAATCCTTTTCCACAACTTCAAACGCCTCCTTCGCCAAGACGCCATCTCCCAACTTAAAGTGCGGCCATAGTTGCCTCATAGGAGGCTGCCGAGGTGGAGCTCTTCCATACCAGCCATGGCTTCGTCCGGGTCCACAACTGACGACGGAACCAGCGAAGCACCATGATTGCATGATACGCTTCCACCAATCGCGTTTCTTCCTCGAGCTTTCTTTGCTGAGTCATTACATACATGAAGTGCGGGCAAAGTTGCTTCAGTCCAGCTCTTCAGCTCTGGGATATATCCTATTCTGAACAAGTGGTTGTTCTCCAGGAGACAATCATGAAGTCAACCACTCGGATACAACAAGTTTGGACAAGATGGTTACCATGATTGTATTATTAGGTCATTGCTTCATTACAAATACAGATACTATCACATGTCTACATCAACACGCTTCCCACATCTGGTGCCCCATGGCAATCAGCCGGTTAAACAGCTCGTCGCGCATGATGATGGCTGTGAGATGATACTCCTTTCCGTCCTTTGTCCGCACCACCAATCCATCCACGACTTCTCTCCCCATGGCCCATCCCACGAGGATCTTGCTCTTCCATCCCAGGCCTCCAACCTTCTTCAGCTGGACAATGTGTTCAATGGCAACTGTCCACGCTGGATTCACATCCTCAATGTCCGAGGTCCAGCTCAACGCAGGACTGGTAGCCGTTGCCGTAATGTACGCATGGCCCTTTTTACCGTGATACCGCGCAGGGAAGCAGACGGGGCCGGCCATGTAGTCGTCGCCGGATCCTTTGTCGACCACGCCCAGACGATTCCGTGCGTCTTTGGCACCAACGGCAGCTTTGGCTCTATCGGCAGTGAGGGCCGTGTGGACGCCGCCCTTGGTGGTGCCCTTGAGTAGGTTGAGGATGCGGTGAGACCGTTTGGGCTTCCGCTGCTGAGCGTCGTCGTCCTTGACTTCTGCTTGTCCGTGGTCCATGTCGGGTCGCAGCGCTTCCCTCGCCTCGTGATCCGTAACACCTAATCCTCAGTTAGTATACCGTTCAAATGGTGAAGCACAGGATGAGCAGAAATTACCTAGAGCATCTACCTGCTGGGCAGCTTCAGGGTTGATCTTCTCTGCCGGAGGCGCGTCAGACGAAGGAGGCGGAGGAATGGGCGTCTTGTTCCTCTCGCCGATGCGTAACAGGGTGATTGTCACCTGAGCGTTTGTCGGAATGCCTCGCAGGATCGTGTTTCGCAGCTCGATGAACTTTTCCCATCGGGGATATGTCCGGTTGACAAACTGCAGAGCTGGCGTGATGATAGGGTCGCCAAAGAGGACGAACCCAACGCCAAAGCCGATGCCCTTGAGCAGCATGTACGAGGACACATAGAGAGATAGCAACAAGGCAGGCAAGAGACAGGCGGCCAGCGTCATTCTCGGCTTCTCGACAGGGAACGGCGGTGTCGGGCTGAGGGCGTTTCCAAACCGCTCCCAGGTATCGATGAAGTCCGAAAGCATGTGCATCAGAAGCCCGGTCTTGGTCCAGACCATGCTAGAGACGGGCTTCTTAGTCTTGTCGTGCACCGTATCCGTTGGCTTTCCGTCGGTGGCAGCCTTGGCTTTGGCGATGTCGTCGGTGAGGTTTGTCGGGTCCGGTGCCGTGTTGTCGTCGTGAGGATCGCCCTGAGGGTTCTTGCCTGCACTCGTGGCAACGACCACCTGTAAGCAGTCAGTATCAATGATTCATCTCGGGTCTACGATAAAGCAACGTTGCATAAGGCTGCTTACACCTGTACATACAGAAGCAATACTGTTGACGAAGCTGTGGGCCTCCTGCTCAACGCCTTCGCCCTCGTGTTTCTCTGGCGCGCCCGTCACAGAAGTATCGGAAGCAAGGACTCCGGCCGGCGGTTTTTGCACGCCTCCCGTCTTTGAATCGACAATTGACGGCGGTACTGGAGGGAAGCAGTAAGCCCTCGCCGGCGGATAGGCAATCAACACCATGAGAAACACGAGGACCGTGGGCACCAGCAGGTCCAAGAGCCAGGCAACGCTATATACGGCCAGGAAGGATGCCGTTCTCTTCCACTCTCGCCATGAACGAAGGCGTACGATGTGCTTCCACAGCGAGACGAGTGGCACAACGACCGTCATGTAGAAGCGCTCCAGCGTCGCCCGTAGCTTGTCTGGAGAAAATGCATCGTCGTCGGCAATGTTCATATCCAGATCAGCCAGAGGAGTATCCTCGATGCGCCGCACCTCGAAAATCTGCTGGTTGAACCGCCGGATCAAGGTCCATAGCTCTTCGTTTCTTAGGCCGCCAACCACCGGCTGCGGAACAAACTGTGCATTCTTGTTCCATCCAATGTTCTTCACCTCGACCTCGTCATGCTCGAGCTGGCTGGCGCCTTTGCTCTCGGCCTCGCCGCCGGTCTGGATGCTTTCTTCGGCGAGGGCATGGCTGGCTGTGGGAACTTGCTCGTCGTAGCCTTCGATTATCTCGGGCTCGCTGCCGGCTCCTAGAGACGACGGTTCGCTACTCAGGTCTGTAGCTGCCATTGCGATCTAAAAGGATCAAATGGTGGAATAAGAGGCTGTCACTAATAACAGTACATGTAACACAGAAACGATGTGATGATTGATTTGATGAAAGGAAGAGTTCAATGCTGTTGACTCACCTAGGTCTTCTAAACAGCTGCCATCATCGTCACTTACAGCGATCTCTAGTATAGACGCGCATCGAATCGTGATCGAGCTCCATACCTTATCCGTTCAGCTGGGCCTTGACTCTGCCGCCGACGTCAGAACTGTCTGGCATGAGGGCGAGAGCTGGTGACGTCACCGACTCCAGTAAAGGTGAGAAGGGACGCTCAGCTCAGCTGGCGGAACTGGAGCCGATCAGCGGAATTTGCCTCCAGCTCTGAGGCTGAAAACAAGGCAAGTGGATAGTATGAGCAGTACTATTTTGTTTCTATTTCTGGAATATAGATGCTATTATGGAAGAAAACAGTTGATTTCATGGAATTCTGGAGATGGTACGCGGGTGCACACGGTGGGGAGCTGAATGCTGGCTCACCGAGAACGGCGAGCACTGAGCCGAGATGTGCCTGAGAACGACACATACCCTGGACCTGACAGGTCCTCGCCCCAATACACGTGGTAATGTTAAGCCACGACCTGTTACTCGCATGGTCAATTGGTAATTGACTTTCGGTCGATAGTAATTCCGAACTTCCATATATATAGCGATATTTACACGTGCAATTCTATGGTTTCCCGATACATCCGTTCGCACGGCGAGGGGAAAGCCAAGCTGCAACTTACACGCAGGTAATGTACCATCGTGAGCCAGGGCGGTTTCTGATCAGGCTCTTGATCATGATTCAATGGTTCTGAAATTGTTGTTTAGGCCTCAAAATGGCCATACAGGACTTGAACATGGTCATATAGCAATGCATCAGTCGTGCAAACCCTTGTGGAACGACTCAAGAATGACCAGAAACCACCCTGCGCCTCGTAGGTATGGACGGCACTGCAGAACAATATAGTCTGTGTAATTAACATTCTGGTCCACATTTACAGAACCTGTATGAGTGATACTTAGTTGCTGAACTAAGCCGTAGAAATTATTTTGTAGATTACCTATCATGAGAATTGCGGTGCTACATAGTACCTACGGGACCGGTGGTGTTTTCTGGCAACGCTTATTCCATGACTTTTGTCCAGCATGGTTGCTTTGGACCTGGCTCTGCCGCAATGCCATTCCGCGTTATTACAGAAAAAAACAGCTCGTCAGTTCAGCAGTTCCAACCCAGAAATAGCGGAAGAAGGCACTGCGTGATGATTCAAGAGTGGTAACAGTATGAAGGTAGCGACAGAGTGCCCTTATGAAACCATGTAAGTTAGTATTCATCATAAAACAAGGGTTCTAGAAAAGCAACCCCGCGCCTCCTGATAGTATCCGACCGATGCCTCCCCTCCATGGCAAGATACCTGCCAATGACCTCTCCTGTAGCAGATTGGAGCCTCAAGTGCTCTTTCTCAGTCAACATGGAGGAATAAGGAAAGCATTGCGATGGTGAAGCCCTTAGCCGAGGCACAACTACACCGGAATGCTGTTGGATTCCGGTCGGCAATGGCTCCAATAACCGCGGATAAACCAACAACCAACGTACGATATCAAACTACCCAACTCGAAATACTCCCTTTCCAGAGCCCAAGGGATAGATGTGCAAGCTGAGACCAAAAAGCGCGGACCGCAAAATGAATATTCACACCCGGGTTAGCAACAAGAGCACTCTTTGAGAGGCCATCTTGCAGATCTTGTGTGTGTATACTCACTCCCTTGTATGTTCAAAATCGTGCAAATCCGCGTTTTTTTGCTCCCTGCTTGATATAATCTGCCTGTCAAGCGCAGCTGATACCGAGAGACACGGCAAGGCCCGGCTCGTGCAGCGAACAAGTCACCTCGCATAACTCGTATTCCTTCCCTTGCGCGCTGCATCACCAACCAACAACATGACCACTTCACCTTGGGCCTCTCTTCTGGCCGCCGCGAGAAAGCCACAGATATGCCTTGATGCCCGCTGGGCAAGCTCTCAAGGAGCTATTGTTCCGTCCCTGCCCGTAGCAGGTGGGTAATAACACGCCAGATGTATCCATTGCCCGAGCCAATGGATCTGTCACAGCCCTATCTTAACAACCTAATAAGGCTTAGCAGTGCTACCTTGCGAGGGTTATTAGCCCGGGTCAGTGCTGCATGTACAGGTGAAACAAACGTCCGCCATGAGACAGAGAATTTGGCTTCTCCTAGGACTCCGATTGAGCCTCATACTGCGATCTCGGAAATTGTGTCTCTTACGCCGCGATCGAAGGCGGTTATCTAGCCATCAGAGCCAGGAAATTGGTTAAAGTGAGACAGGTCCCTCGCGTGCAGATGCTAGTATGTACTATCGTGACGGGTACCAGGGATCCACGACGCAATGAGGGACAGGAGTGGGAGAAAACAACAGAATCGCAGAATCTGAGGAGACAACAAGGTCACGAATCAGCAGGGACTGGCAGACCTTGCTTCTTGTGGAATAGCAACCGTTCTTCGTGCATCACCACGGGAGAGATTTGCCATGCGGGAATACGAGGCTTCGTCTAGCGTTGGGCTTGCAGCAGATCCCCGGGGTAAACGGTCCTCGAAGGGCAGTATGTAATGTGATGATGCTATGCTTCTATCATGTATCCTCTGTCTCTGATGGCAATGCAGCCATGCGTGTAGCTGCTATGATGAGCCTCTACCCCTCTTACCCCGAGTCCTTAGGCGCGTCATATCAACGCGGTGAGCCCATATGCTGCATCAAGGTCGAACAATGCAAGACATGGACCGTTCTGAAAAAACACCTCACTGAGACAGAAGCGAGGGAGAACAACGAGAGAGACTAGAGATGAATGAACTTTGCTAGGAGCGCCAAGAGGTAACCGGATTCTTGGTATCATGGTGTCGTCGGGTCTCGCAAGGAGCAAAGCCATGTGTTCCCCCACAATGTGATATTTCCACGTTCACCAGCTATCGAATCATTGCTTCCAGGCTTCCATGCTAATCGAGAGCTACTCTGTGAAGATTTTGACAAGGTAAACTACGAATTGGCTGTAGTCTTTGCAAGCTAGCCCGGGTGATGAGATATACACCGCTGAAGCGTTCGGAAGGGCAAGGAGACCAGGGATGGAGCCGGAAGATGATGTCCACGGAGCACAGATCTCTACCTAGAGCAGTGAAACATGAGCACGGCCGCTCTTTCGTAGAATTCAACACCATGTACTGTGCTGGATGCAGGGCCTATTGCTGAAGCCGGGAGAAATCTGCGACATGGGGGCGCAACAGGGGATTTACCTGGTTGTAGGGGCACAATAACGGTGTATCTGAGATGAGCCGAGCCAAAACGTTGCCTGTATTTTCCAGTAGTAGAAGGCTCTGAGCAGTGAGGCTGTCGTACTCTGTAGAGAAGTCTTATAGCGGCTCTGCTTCACCGAGCTCTCGCGTGTCAGCTTATGGTGTTACCATCACCACAACTACAGTACTACAAATTCATAACTTGCCTTTCCTTTTTCTTCCCCCTTTTTTCTTTCTTTTTCCCTCAAACAAACACTATATCTTTCCGGTGGATCTCTCGCCCACCGCCCACGGTTCGTCTCGACTAGTCCCATGTCTGATTTCTCCACAAGCATCGCGAAAAGCGCTGTCTCAGCGCTCTCCGGAAGCTCAACCTTCGCTTCCGGCGTCATGAATTCAGCTTTACCTGGCCTTAGACCAAGTCTATTGAGATTTAGGCGTCATCCACTGCGAGTCTTTACATCAGGGTTTTAGACATGTCCTGCTGGCACCAACGAAGATAGTTTCTCGACTACAGGAGTACGCCTGTGGTCGAGGTGGCTTGTTTTTCAAGAGGCGTACGCACCCTGTCGAGAACCCATCGTGATAGGGGCTCTCGACTGGCAGCGGAACGCTGTGAGACAATCCAAAAATGCTTTTGTAGAGGAAGGGATCAGGATGGATTTCGAAAAAAGTCTGGAGTGTTGCTTCCAACTGGGTCCTTTTGACGAGCAATGCATTGGCTGGAAATGAAGTCTGAACTACAACCGTATTACCCTTTCAGTAGATGCCCCCGGATCCAGGAGGAGTTCAGGCAGTATCTTGAATCCACCCCGAACAAGAAGCACATCTCGAAGGAGGAGAAGCTTAAGCTGGTGGCATGGCTCGTTGACCCAAACGCCAAGCCTACGTGCCAGAAGGACTACAGCCGCCGCAACTACGCCCAGAAGACGTACAGATGGGACGAGAGCCGCCAGGAGCTCTGGGCCATGGCGAAGAAGGACAAGGGCGGGGATCGCATAGTCATCACGGTGGATGAAATCCTAGATGTAGTGGAGCGCGTACACACGGCCAACCACGGAGGGTGGGATGCAACTTGGGACCGCGTCAGCCGCAAGTACTGCGGCATTGTTCGATCCGACATCATCTTCCTCGTCAAACGGTGCGGCCTGTGCCAGTCGGATCCGCGAAAGAGGGCAAAAGGAGGCCAGGCTCAGTCCCCTGCTTCTACCACTGCCTATGCTTCGACTCCGTCGCCTCCAATGACACCCCCTGAGCCTCAGATCGAGTACGACGAGAGCTCGTACGACGATAACGAGGACGGCGAGAACGAGGGCAACGACGTGATCCAATACTGGCAGGAGCAAGTGTGGCATCAAGAATGGATGGACATGCAAATCGACCCATCCCTGCTCCCCTATTACGACTATTCCGTGGGCGAGTCCTCGAGCAGCGGCAGCAGCAACACTTATACCTACGATTTCGGACAATAAGGCTGTGGAACCACACGACTCCACGAGCTACCACGATCAAAACAGAGTTGGACAACATGTTGAGGTGGTGCTGTGGAGGAAGAGGTCCAGGCGGATGCGTCGTCAGCGTGCTGGGGTCGTGCTCACGGGAGAGCCTTGATGGGGCAATGGCCTCCGAAATACCGCATTGTTTGGCTGTTTGGGCGTGGAATCAAAGGAAAACCTTGGGATTTTTTTGTTTTCTGCTTTTTTGTTTCGGACGTTAGCTAGTACTAGGATGACCAGATTGTTACTCAATTGGATGATTTTTGTTTCATGGTACCGCTCTGTTCTCCTCTTCCGTGCATCCTGACAATGGATAGTCCCCGCTGAAGACTGCTGCAGAATCGTTGACAGTTGCCTCTCAACGAATCGTCGTGAGCCTCGCCCCTGGTGACCCAGCGAGTGAGCCCCCTGGTGAAGTGAAGCTCCACGATGCATGCTGTCAGGCTGCCAAGGGAGAGTATCCATACTTATACCTTGATTGAAGTTTGAAGAGGAGAAGCAAGGGCCAGGGCCCCCGGGATGAAGAAGTCTGGTGACCATGACCACTCTCCCGATGGCGGAGTCTGTGAAGCAACTTGATGAGAGGCGTACGCGCGCAGACAACAAGAGTCAAAGGCGGTATGTCAGAGTCTCCCCAAGGTGGTCATGGGACAGGAGAGATAATAACTGGAATGTAGTAGTCAACCGCAAGAGTGAGCAGGGGGGAGTGTATGGCTGCCCAGCATGTTTGAGGACTTCCCAAGCGGATGTTGAAAAGAAGGTTCAAGTTTCGTGGAATCCTCCTCGGGGCTGACGAGGCCCTTTTATATCCCTCCCTCCTCGTCCCACGATCTCTGGCCCCCCTTGAACCATGTGACTCAGGGGGGCCGGGAACGTGTTGGTCCGCGCCATGACACGTATCGTGCTGCAGCTGTTGGATGCCATTGGAGACGCTTGGAATAGTTACACGGAGCTTGGACATGTGTAACTTGACATCTCACGAGGACGTGACGCTTTCAGCCTATAAGGGGGGGTGCCCGGCCACCCCCCTGACGGACCTCGTGGAAGTGAGGCCTGAGAGGTGGTTCACGGACATGTTCCGGAAAGGTCTGGCCTCCCGGTCCACAGGAATAATCTGTTACGCCCGTTGAATACGTTGAAGGCTGATAAACCTGACTTTGATATGTCACCAGAGCTGAGTACATGGGAAGTGAGAGGGTGGTCGTGTTTGTTGCGTCGTATCGAGGTGATACACCCCTGGATGGTGGATTTTGGCAAGTGTGGTATGATTGTGGCATTCCTTTGATTTCGATTGGTCTAGATGGTGTGATTGATACGTTTACAGCTGAACAGTCTCCTCGACCAAGCTTATCTTCTGGGATTGCAGCCTTCTCACTTCAAGCAGCTTGGAGGAACTCAGGGATATTGATTAGTTCATAGTTTTTAGGCTGTGGCCTTCTTTGGCTGTGATCTGACCCCTGTTGTCCATGACATACGATAATACCCCTGAAATATTGATTGTGGCAACATTACCGGCACTGGGGACGGCGAGTCGACGGGAGTGGACTCTGAGAGATGTTGTACATGTAGATGGGCCAAGACTCCACTGTCAACTTGCGTTTCCTCCAGTGTACGTGCAGAATTCGTTTCTTCAGGTGGTTCTGAACTAGAATCGCGTTTACTGCCCGGCCTTTGACAGTATCTAAGTAGATAGAAGATGGATGGAGCCCGAAATCAAGAAAGCCGTCAAGGTCAGGTTTTGCATGCACACGAATAATGGCAACACTATCCTAGATAGGAAGATACGTCAGAAAAGGAACTTAATTCTTGATGGTATGCTATGTAGGCTCTGACTTCCCAGCATCCTCCTCCTCCGAAAGGTAATTGTTGGGAAAGATCGAGCGCAGCAAAGTTGGAAGTCGCCTCAATATTCAGCTGCACTGACGACACGCCATATGACACATCAAAAAAGCCAAGTCCTGCGGACTTTATTCATGCTAGGGCAAGCCTGACGGAGCATGCAAGGCATCATAGGCGTCACGACGATCCCAAAGGGGGCGAGAAGCCTGCAGTGTTTTGACATTCAGGTTAGTGAAGAGAGCCAAGTACAGCTATATATGTATCAAACAAGAGTCATAATATAACTGGCAGATCTATTAAAGAAACATTGGACTATCATACACATATCATGGACGTGTATAGCACCCCATTTGCAACGAACTCTATGTAGAGCTGAAGTTCATTCTCCTTCAGCCAATCATACTCATCAAGCCCCTGAAGCTGCAATAAGGACGATCAGCATGAAATGTCAGGTCATAGAGGCGCAACGAAGTCTATTGGCAGGCAGCCTCAAACGAGAAATAAGAACATATCAGAAAGGTGATCAAATCCACCTCTTGAAAGCAACCAAAACATTTGAAGATTCAAGGTCAAGTCGGCCTCCTCTCCATTTAGTCAGAACGCGTATGTGTCCGCTTGTGAGGCTATCACGCCCAAGTAGCATGCGCCAACCACAAAGTCCTGTTATTCCAGGTGGGATCTGAAATGACAACCGAAGAATTAATGTTGAGATCAACAGTCGTGGCCTCCTTTCCGTACTCCGGCCACGATGCCAGCCCCAACGGCCCAGCATCCGGCACTCCATTCTTCGCAAAGCCAGCAATAGCATGCTGCATAATGCTCGCCACATGAGGATCAACGCCTGCAGCCGGTCCATCATAGAAAGTATACGGGATGTCACTTGCATGGATAGCCGGAAAGACTGAAAATTGCCACGCATAAACTTCCGTACCACGACTGATCGTCGACTGAAGCAGGGGCTGATGAGCCGTGGCGAAGTACATCTCATTCGCCATCAGAATCTTACGGTCGAGATCAGTCGTGTATGGTTGAGAGCCATCGTACACGGGAGGGTAGAGAGTATCAAGTACGTAGCAAGCGTCTTTGTCTGTGATGAGCGGGTTAATGACCCGGAGTCTCTGTACCAATGCCGTGTCGTTGCCAATGGTTCGAGGGTCGGTGAACAAAGCGCCCTCGTAGCTGGTGTGAGAAGACAAAATTGGAATGTTCTTGGCAAAAGAGCCATTGAGCAGCAATGGGGCTGGAGGGCCGGGAATGTAGTCGTTGTCGACGGATGGGTTGAAGGCAAAGACATTGTAAGGCGCAGCTCCTATCTGCTGGATATTGGCGGCGATAAGGGCACTCGAGGGGAGCCGTCTGGCTTCTTCCAACGAAGTGACGTTGAGAATGGAGAGAAACGTCTGAAAGTTGCTCTCCTGCTCTGCAGGATCAATCAGGGTAGTCAACGGGACAGACTGTACGATGGCCCTCTTGAACGGAGGAGCACGTTTCCCCTCATGAGCAAGCAGATGGTACATGATGGAGCCCGCACCGGCCGACTCGCCCATGACCGTCACATTGTCAGGGTCTCCTCCGAATTTGGCAATGTTCTCCTGCACCCACTGCAAAGCGAGGAGTTGGTCGTGTAGGCCGGCATTGGCGGTGCCGTCTGCCTGCAGGGATGGTCCTGCGAGGAAGCCAAACGCGCCGAGGCGGTAGTTCATGGCGACCCAGACAATGCCATCGCTGCCGTCTTCCTGAGAGGTAGAGATGATGCCGTTGGGACTACCCCAGGACTCTTTTGTTCCACTCACCCATCCGCCTCCCTGTTACTTTGATTAACTTTTTGCACAAAAGCTGGGGGTTGAGATAGAAGCTCACATAAATCCAAACCACCACCGGGGCCTTTTTCCCATGTTTCTTATTGTCAAAGACCTTCTTGGGGACAACCACATCCAGGACCAAACAATCTTCTGTAGTTCGAGGGTCCACCGGCTGCGGAGTCGTGTTTGCAATAGCCTCGGCCTCGGTAAAGTTGAGCGGAAGCTGGTTGGTTGCCCATGCCGCGACAAATTGCTGTGCAATAATTGTCCAATTGGGTGAGATCTGAGGGCATGTCTTGCCGACGCTTCCATCTTGTATGGTCGTCTTGACGCCACGGGGTGGAACAGGAGCTCTCCAGCGCAGAGATCCAAGGGGAGGTTCGGCGTAGGGGATGTTGGTGAAGTTGTAGGTTCCGGAAGTGTCCTGTGAAGTCGTTAGTGTAAGCCAGGGACAGGGCAATGTGGCAGTACGGACATTGTATGAGATGGCTCGATGGACTTGATATCCCAGATCAACAGTTGGGAGAGATGGTACGCTGGCGGCTTGAGCTGCCAGCGCAAATGTTGAAAGCAAGAACAGGTTCATTTGATGCATCGTGAGGGTGAACTTGATGCTGATGAGAAGCATTGAACATGTTGGGCTGAGCAAGAGCATCCTTATATAAACGCTTATTGTTTCTTTTCAATCACCTATTCGTCATCAAATCCATCACTGCCTTCTATTCAAGAGTCAAGTGTCGTTGTCTTGATGACTGACTATTTCCTACAACGGCATTACATCTTGAACCAGATTCGGTAGTCTAAGCTTCAAATCCCTTCCCAAAGCGGCAATACAGATCCAGGGGCACGGTCGAGCGTGACATGGATCAGCCTGCCGCACTAGGCTCCGAGACAGCCTTGAACAGCTTGGGATCCCAGTCAAGAGCCAAATTTCCAATTCCGATCTGGGTTATTAATGGCTCCTAGCTTTACCAATCGTATCGTGTATTGCCCGATACTACAACAACCCACTGTAAGGTTTGTGTAGGATCTAGATGCCAGTGAAGAATTTTTAGATGTTTCTAGAACATTATAGGGAAGACTATACATTGTGTTGTATAATACTCTGCTGAAATGAATAAGGCTTCAGGCGGAGTCGGCTTCTCTGCGGAGCCCGACGATAGCGTGTAATGACGACAAGTATAGGCAGCTGTTGAGATGCGTCACCAACTATGTATATCAAGAAACTCATTAAAAAAAGGCAGCTATGTGGTCATAAAGTCTTGTCTTTTATGCTTTGGATAGTCTCTCTGCTCAGTCCCATCATCAAGGACAATGCTCTGGAAGGAGTATGTATATACCGAACTTCCATTGATGTATCGAGGAGTAACAATCTCTCTCAACCAGATGATGACCTCTTTCACTTATTACACTATATTGTTAAACTACGATGGTTTTAGAATGCTGCTGTTAGAATAATTATGTTGTTGCAATTTACAGCCTGGCCCGCTAATTCCTCAGGCATGCCTCACCTCTGCTTATTGTGAAGAGTCAATAGCATGTATGATACAGCGAACAACAACAACAACAACAACCGTAATCAACGACCACACTTTGCAACCTCGACACCAGAACTCAACTTCTCCCATCCAACCTATCTAAACCATAACTCCAAACTCACCAAGCCAAATTCCATCAACGAATCAACTCCCTCAAAAGACAACCTCCCAGAGTACTACAACACCAAGCACTCTCTCCAATAACATCCCACCCCAACTTCCCCAAGCACAACATCCAACACCCGCCAACCCAACCACAGCATACGCTACCACGCAGCCCATCAACCAGATAGACCCCCCATCACCCTCATCACAGTCACACAGCCCGTCTAATCCTCCAACCAACACCTCTCCTTCCCGGCTCCGTCCCATGCCCCATCCTCCCACCACTCGAGCAAATTCACCGATGCAATGCTCCCCCCCTTCCCGATGCATCTACCCGCACGCAAACGGCCAGAGAGAATGCCCACGAGGTGGGCTAGGCTGTGGGATACGCGTTACTCATGTAACAAGCACAGAGGCACATGTCAAGTCATGGGCTACGCTTGGCATGTGTTTTGCATACGAGGTTTCGAGTTGATGGCGGCTTGTCACCTGTGCTCTGGGCTGATACACGGAGAAGTGGTCCGATTCCCCGCTTGGCAGAGAATCGAGGAGAGGGGATTGAGAGTCATACGAATCATGCACCGTCTTACGAGATACGTGTGTGTCTCTGGCAGGGTTCTACGTCTCACTTACATGCGACTCACTTACACGTAAGGTAGGTCTGCTCAGCACGCAGAATGGGAATTCCACTCGCCATTCTCTTTAACGAAGAAGACAGTCCAACTCTTCAATGACAATCATCAGAATAGTCAATTATAATAAAACAAGATAAAGGGACTAGTGAATACTTCATACATCACAATCCGAAGCCATCACTGTCATGCCACGTTGCCAGCCCAAGCCAAAAGCACCAACACATCATCTGCAACAGTATCATCCAAGTACATACCCCGTTGAAAAGACAGGGCATCGACTAACCGAAAGGAAAGAAGCAAAGGTGAACAAGTACACACGGCAGATGGCATATCGGGTCTATAAAAAGAAGAGAAATGGATACTTACCATGAGAAAAAAGCGAAAAAAGAGAGGCCAGTATAAACGAAACGGCCGCACATCGGCTTCCCGACGCGGTGCGACTCGGGCTCGCTAAAAACGTGGGATTGTGCATGTCATTTCGGATACGTCTTTGATCGTCGATCTATGTACTTGTTCTTTCTTGCATTGTCCCGTGGATTTGAATGGGTATGCTAGGGATATGTCGTATGGCGATGTTGCATTGGCGCGGAGCGTACATGTAAACACCGAGGTGAGCATCGTGAGAATCGCATCAACGGTACTCTGTACTTGTGAATGAAAACCGGCTCTCGGGCGTTTCATCGAGATAACACGCACACATAGGCATGCTGCATTCTTTCCCAAAACTAAATCCAAGCAATTCGACCTATATAGAACACAACTTCTCTACCAATGGCTTCCAAAGTCAGCTCGGGCACGAAGCCGGGCCGCGGATACGAACAAATTCGGCAACGAGACGCTCTTGGGCATACAACTTTGCCACTTGGGTATAACAGTCGTTATCAACACTCTCCATTATCATTACGACAACGCAGGCATAAACAGCCAAAAAAGAACAAATCGCAAGATTCGTAGATGACAGGATGATATCAGGCCATTGAGACATTATGTCTGCTTCGCACGATGCAAAAGCATCTAATGGGCCATTGGGAGTGCGAAGCTATTCTAACTGCTGCAACCTCCCAAGATACCTAGTCGCCGACTCGCCGAGCTCACGCATCCCCATACTTACCGAGGTATCTCAAAACTAATGCTAGGTGCTCCAAATCCCAGCAACAGCGAAATCTCACCATCCGATTCTCATCATAGATGCTCAGAATGCACTTTGCCTTTATACCACTTGAACAAACCCTACATTTACCTTGTAATCCATAGCTAAGGTATCTACATCCATGCACGCATTCACCACACCAACACGATCCAATCGTACAAACAACCCAAGAGACACACATCTGCCGACGCATACACGTACATACGAAGCGCATAGTACTCATCTTACTCACCTACATACCGCATCGCATCACCAACCTATCCCATTCCATCAACTCCGCGAAACCCCATCAGTGAACTTGCCCCCCAGCCCCCCCAGCCCGCGGCCCAAGGACCCGTAGGTAGTACGTACGCCCACGCAAGTAAGCACCGCAAAAGGTGAACAACATGGCTTGTAAGCCCCATCTCCCCATATATATGTACGATACGCAGTACTATATCCATCTCTATCCGCCCATCCGCTCATCCGTATCCGCATCTCACTATCGGCGAGGAGCAATAAACAAGGCAGAAATAGTCACTAGAAAAAGAGTGCATTGATAGGTAACCAGGAAGGCAACGATGGCAGCAGTGAGACTCGAGCAAAAGACGAACAAAGCAACCAGAACCAAAAACAGCTCACGTATAAGCCGACCAAGTATCGCAACATCAAGCTCCATCCAAGCTCTCACAAACAAGGACACGTCCATCGACAATCGGCCTATCGATTTGAATGCTACCAAGAAAAGCTCCACGATACCATCTCCCCCCTCCATCCTCTCTACAGCTACCCATGTCACCCACACCCACACCCCATACCTGTACCAAAACGATGTAGCAGCAGCAGCAGCAGTAGCAAGCAGCAGAAGCACACGTCACATTCAAATCAAGCACTCAAACCAAGGAAGCAAGCTGCTGACAGAAAAGCTCTGTTCTATTTCATTCATTTTTTGTCACCAAGTAAATCCATCGCTCGCTAGTATCCGATGCATCTGCTTTTCTTTTCCACTGTACCACCACGTCACCTCTCTATGCTCCTCATCTTCTCCCATGCTATATCAATTATTATGCTTTTTTATTTCTTCTTCTTCTTCTTCTATCTGTTCCCATTCATCAAGTGCGAATGACATCTTCTGATGCATCGCGTCCTTCTTTTTCTTCTTTTCTAGTAATCGTTCCCATCCCAGCTAATCAGAATAGCTCAACTAGTCCAGTCTGACGTACAGCGCAGTGCCATATGACCAGCTAGACAAGGCCGTCCCGAAACCGGGAAAAGCTGTAAAGAGTGTAGCAAAAAAAAGCAAAAAACTCCAAGGGTGCTATGCATGTCCCATTTCCCCGCCCCAGATGATTGGGGTGTATGTGTGTGTGTGTGGTTGTTGTCTCTTTTTAGTGTATGTATGTATATGGCAGGTGTGTGTCTCGTGTCGTGTCGTGTCCGTCTAAAAAAGACGGATGAAAAAAACAGAATTATGCACGCTTTTCTTTTTTTTCTCTCCCCAAATCATGAGCAAACGCCGACCCCGCTTATCTACAGGTGGGTGTTGTGGTCTATGTAACATGATGAAAAGAGCATGTCGAGAAAGCAAGGGTGACGAGAGATGGGTGTGTCTGTCTCCATGCGCGCTGCCTCGCTCGCCTGCCCGGGTTGATGAACAGACGAGGTCATGGCATGACATGAAGCGGGAGCCCATCTCTGCGGTGGTATGTCGGAAGGAGTGACTAGAGTCGGGTATCATTTCGTTCGAATTAAGCAATAAGTCGTTAAAAAGTAGTTGTTTCGCGTGAGACAGTGTGTGCCGGCGCTGCAATGTTCTATGTTGGTATGGTCGTCAAGTCATGGGTCAATATGCCAGTAAGGCGTTTCGTCCAGAAAATGCTGAGAGATCCAGAGCCGGAGAAACGTAAAAAAAATGAAAATCCAAGAATGCGTAAAAATGTAAAGGAAAGAAGAGGAGAGGGTTCAGAGTCGGAGCTTTTCCGCAAGGTTCCTCCAGAACCGCGGCGTCTTCTCCTCGCTTCGAGCTCGCACCATGTAGGCATCCCGCTGCATGGGCCCGACAATGTCCTCGTCGCCGCGGCCGGGGAACTTGCCCTCGGCGTCCAGAGCCTCGAGCATCTGGGGCACCGCGCTGGGACGGCATCCTCTCCTGCCGCGCCACTGCATGGCCGCGTAGATGTCGTCGTTCTGGCTCTGTCTCGAGCCCTGGCCGGCGGGATGGGCGCTCTCGGAGCGGCCTCGCCCGCGGCCTCGGCTGCGGCTGCGCGAGTTGGCGGAGCCCGAGATCATTGGCTGAGTGCGGCGCACAATGTCCGTGTAGTGAAACTTCCACTTGCGCTCAATCTCGGCCCATTTGGCCTCGGTCAAGCCGTACGTCTTGCTGGTCTGGCCGTAGTGCTCGCCGGTGCGCACCAGATGCTTGGTGTAGGCGACGCGGGCGGCGTCCCAGTCGTCGCAGAACTTGGTGACGGACTCGGCGGTGATCTCCTCGACAGCGTAGGGCATGGGGGTGATGGTGAAGTTGGCGTGGCCCAGGCGGTCGGACCACTCGTCCTGGTCCTGCAGGATGGACGGCGGCAGCGGCAGCGGCAGCTCGGCCAAGACAGAGACGTGGCGGAGGGAGGAGACGGACGGCTTGGAGGCGAGGGACTGCCGCGGGGTCGGGACAGCAGGGCGAGGCGAGTGGACCTCCGTGACGGCCGACGACGGCGCAATGCTGGGCGACTGGCGGGTGGGCGACGACATGGACGACGACCGGCTGGACGCGGCGCCGGACAGGACGTTTTCCAGGCTGCGCTCAGTGGTGGGCGACGTCATGAGCCCGGTGATGCTGTTTGCCTTGCGCTGGGACTTCCACCGCGCGATGCTGGGGAAGCGGTGGCCGATGCGGGACGTCAGGGCGCCAAACGTCGACTCGCCGCCGATGAGGCGCTTCTTCTTGGACGACTGGGCATCGCCCGAGAAGTCGCTGTCGCTGAGGAAGCCGAGGTCGTAGTCAATGTCGAATTCGCCCGTTGTGTCTCCCTGCAGCAGCTCCTGGGAGTTGTTGAGGTGCTCGCATGCATGGTCGCCTACTCGCGAAACAAAGATATGTCAGCCATAAATTCCGATATAACCAAATTGAAGCCGCCTCTCTCCTGAGTCTCCATCAGATCACCACTCACATAGACAGTACATGCCAAGGTTGTCGCTCAAATCATCGTCGTAGTCATCGTCCTCCTCTTCCTCCTCCTCCTCTTCTTCTCCCTCCTGCTCATGCTCCTCCTCTCGTTCTTGCGGCTCTTCCTCCACCACGTCCGGCAGCTGGCGAATGCTCGACTTGGACGCAGCGGCGAGCTGGGCAATGGGCGAGGCCGGGCCCTCCTGAACCGGCAGCTCCAGGGACGAGGTCGAGCTGGAGTAGCGCAGAGGAACACCGCGGTTGGAAAAGGTGGGCGTCAGGGGCGAGGCAACGTCCGACGAGGAGGAATTCGTGGTGTAGTAGACATAGCTGAGGTCGCAGGGCTCGAGGCTGACGCCCTCGTCCATGGGCGTGCCGCTCTTGCGATCCTGCACCAACTGCGGCAGCAGCAAATCTCTCAGCTGGGGCGACATGCCTCCCTCCCGCTGCGGCGAGGTCGAGGGAGTCGGATGTCTTGCGTTGGCTGGATTGTATGGACGGGGGTGTTGTATAATATCGGGGAGACGGGATTCAAGTGTGCGGGATCTGGTGCTGCGTGGTGGGATGTTTTTCGCTGTGTGCGCGAGAGCACCGAGTACCGGAGCGTGTAGCGGTACTTCAAATCTGTAGTACTTCGAGTCGATATGGCAGCGGAGGCAAGCAGATACTTGTGTGGCGACTTCGTCAGGGAGGAATGTCGACGGCAATGGCTCTCTCGTGGGATTGCAAAAGGATATATTGTGTTGATATGGTCTGTCTGACGGCTGGAGGACTGGAAGCAAAAGACGAGAGCCAGCGCAGGCTTACAAGAAGGCGGGAACAAGCACGTAAAAAAGAGTCACGGAACGAAAAGACGACGAGTGGAGCCGACGATTTTGCCTGTGTGGCAGCAAGGCTAAAAGGTAGGTGCTCCGGACGCTGCTGGCCCAGGCGTGTGGTAGCAGCAGCAGCAGAGCGCTGGAGCACTGAGGGGGCTCCACCGGCAGGGGGCAGGCCAGGCCGCCCAGTTGGCCCCGGCCGCACCTTTTTAGCACCCTGGGAGCGCTACAGGCCTGCGGTGCGGGACAGTACAAAGTACAAGGCGCAAAGTACCCGGCTGCTGGTAGGCGACATTAGCGTGGGTGGGTAGCACCAGACTGGACTCAGATGGACTTCCTTGGACTGGCTCTGGCTCTGCTCTGCTCATTGAGGCCTTGCTGGCTTTGGGACCCAACGGTACGTACTTTCGTTGTACCCTCATTGAACTTCCAAGGGCCCTCAACCTCCCGTTGTGATGCCCCCCCGGCTGCTCCTCCGGCCTCCTCAGGTCTCCTCAAGGGCCTCCGTGCTGGTGGTACGAGTACCTTTGGGTCTCAACTTCAGGTTCTGTCTGTTCCTTTGGCTTCCAGGCCGTTTCGACTCGTCCTCGTCCTCCAGCGTTTCTGTGCGTGTCTCTTGTGCTCCTATCGCTCCCCCTTCTTCCAGCCATCTCAGGCCTGGACGGCAACAGTGGCGTGTATCTGCGCAGCCTGAAACTGGGCCTGCAAACAACATGATATGAAATCCCCGGCCTTGTCCCTTTGGGTGCCCAGTACGGAGCTTTTGGGTAGAAGCAAGTCGTAGCAGAAAGACACTCGGACATCAAATGACTACCCGCTTGCTTGCTTGTCTCTGCTCTGCCAGTCTGTGTCCAGTCGTGCTCCCATCTCCCCATTTGGTCTACAAGTACCGCGCAGCGACTACCGGCGGTCTGCGTACCACGGACCCGGAAGCACTGCCAGCGAAGCGGTGGCGGGGCTGTACAGAGTACTCCGTCGTCATGTCCTCACTCGGCCTTTTGATGGCTGTCCACCTCAGTCTGTCAGCCTGGATTGACCACTGTGCTGTGGCGAAGGAAGAAAATTCAGCAACATCCATGCCATCCATCCATGGCTGAGTTGGGCAGCGCGGCTGTGATTACCAACCTGGAACCCTATTGTTAGAGACAACAGCGCCAAATGGCATGGATGGGGGACGAGATTGAACAGAGCACGAGACCGCTCAACTGCCGCGGCCATGTGCTAAGAAAAGAAACAGCTCGCTGAAGATGATCGGCTCTAAGCGCCCACCACGATGTTTTTCTCTAGAGTCGAGATACATTCGGACATGTGCTGGATGGCGTGTTTTCTGTGATGTTTGTTTGTTGATATGCCCGTATTTGTTTGCCCATCTGCTGGCTGCATGGATGTCGTTTGTTGTCAACGGAACAATCGTTATGCGCGCGCGTGGGCAAGCACATCTGGCGCATGTAAAGATACAGCGGGCGGCTTAGCGAGCACAGCGCTGAAGCGTGCTGTAAGTCCCGGCCTCACCACCCTCTCGGTACTTTGGAGCTGCAGCTTCCGTCGTCGAACATCGCGCTCATGCAGTGAATCGACGCTCATGCTCGCATCAACCCAACATCGACGTCAAGCCGCTGCAGCAATTCGGACATTGACGATCTGTCCATTCCATTGAAACTTGATTCCGATGCCGTCGTCCTTTCCCCTCACCTGCCCGCCATCCGTCGCCCATCACCGCTCTTCTTCCCTTCATGTCCTCCTCCCCATTGTCTCGTCATCCATCATCCCACAGCCTCCACCAGACGAACAACAAACTCCCGCTCAGCAAAAATCACCCGAAAAGTCGGACAACAGCCTCTCTCTTTCTACGCCGGCCCCCGTCCACGTGTTGCCGCGCTCGCATTGGGCGGCCTGAGAAACCCGGTGTGATGAGCTCTGCTCTGTGGCTTCCTGGCGATGCACGCACATGCAGCCGTGATGCAGCTGCAGCTTCAACAGCGCGCATGCAGCCCGTCCAGCCTCTCTCTGCCTCTCGCCGTCTCTCCCCACCCGCTTCTTCCCCCCCGGTCACGGTGATGGAATAGCCGCCTTTCTCCGTTCCTCGTTCATGTCTATTTTATCGTGTTGACGCTCCCTTTCGCGCTTCTACTGGCTCCAGGCCGTCCTCGTCTGGATTCGATGTCCAATCATGCTCACCCTTGCCCAAGCCCAAAAAAGATGCGTGATTCCGGCCTCGCTTCGTGACGGCCTCCAGCCTCCTCCCACTGCCCCGAGGCTGGGCCCAGCAAAGCACCGCCTGAAGCAGGCTCTCACGCAGAAGAAACGAGACACAGCCAGCGGCAAAGAGGGTCGTCGACCGGTGGGAAGCGAGACGCCAGCACTGACGCCGGCACTGACAGCCAGCCCAGCCATCGCCAGACGCCGGAGCCTGTGACCATGCCGAGGAGGGGGAGGTTGAACCACTGGGCGCGAGAGGCTCCCAGTCCGTGATGCGCCGCACGTGAGGGCCAGAATGGTCAGAGGGCCATCTGACGTGGTGCGAATGCAACCAAGGCTGCGTTTGACTGGCGATCCCTGCCCTTCCCTATCGGCGAAGCCATCGCGGCCTGTCTTTGGCCTACTTGACGCTTGTTTGCTTTGATTGCTCAGATCCGACCTCTTTATATCGTCTTCAGGCCCTTGTATCCTACAAGTACATCTGCCGTCCGCTTACGAACTGCTCCGTATGAAGTACATCATCATCAAATGCCATATCATATCGCGCTGCTTGCACGCGGGCAAGGCCTCGGATGCAAGTACAAGTACAGCAAGACATGCATCGCTCACATCCATCAATGTCACACATGGCGCCAAACCTCGCAAGCGACAACGCAGATACAACTTGTGTCCGAGTACAGAGTCTGTCTGTCCCAATGACATCGCGGCTCCCTCCCCGGCCCCTCAGAAGCGCCCCTCAGGCATCGCCCACCGCCTTGTCTGCCAACGGAGAGAAGGGCGCAGAGAAGGAAAATACTAATAAGAAAAATAGAAAATTATGGGACAACGGCGGCGGCCGAGGAGCCGCCAGCAAAGGCAGTCATCCAGCGCAAGCAGAATCCTGAGCCCTGGGGAAACTCGGGGACACGCAGCGGGAGGCTCCTCCGTCTCGCCTCGACCCATCTCCTCTAGGCGCTATTTGGCATGAAGCCAAACCCGGTGGCATGGGCATAGCATGGGCATAAGTTCATGGCAAGGGCCGGTGCTGGGTAAGGCCTGTAGCCGGCATCGCTCGCTCTTCAGGTGACGAGCGGCCATGGTCTCCCCATGCGACCCTGGGCGAGCTTACTTGCGCCTATTTTTTGCGAGAGTCCAGGGAGCACATTCATGGCCTCGGCAACGCTGCTCTAGTGCTCTACGTGTAAGTGTCCTGTCCCTCTCCAACAGCCAGCGTCAACGTGTTCCTCCGAAGCAAGAGACAAGCAGCGGTGACATGCCACCAGACGGGGCCCGTACCCAAGCCTGCTGCCCGTCGCCCGTTCAAGCTTCTCGATCCAGCCCTAGCACAGAAACACAGGATAGCAATTGGATCAAGCTTCGACGTTCCGCTGCGATTTGCTCGCAGCCCTATGCCGCTTCCAGGCCTAGCGCCACGCTCTGGATGCGAAGGGTCTCTTACCCGGACGCACGTCTGGCACACCGGCTCTGTTTCTGATGCGGAAGAGCACAGCTAGCAAATCCCGACTTTTGGCTCTTGTACACGTTTACATTCACCCTGGCAAAGGCGAGATGCAAGGCTTGAGAAGCAGCGAAAGAGCTCAGAAAGATGGAAAGAAAGGGCTCCAAAGAAGCGGGATGGCAAGGGTCGTTTGAAGTGGCTCCGCCGTCCCCGATGCCAACGCAATCGGTGCCCTCTTCTTTGTCTCTCCCGCCGTGACTTGATCCCCGAATCCCAGTGACAAGCCTCCTGCTCCTGCTGGGGAAAATCCTCACAAGCAAAAAAGAAAGTCCGGATGGATTCACTCTTGACAATGAAACAGGGGAGGGAGGAAGCGATGGAAGGACGAGGGGCTGGTCTGATCACGGCTCAACCCGAGCAGGGGTCGCAGGTTCGAAAATTTTCTTTCCTTCCTTTTTCCTTCTCAACCTCTTCCATTTTTTTCCAACGTGTGATTTTTGTTTTCGCTTGTCGGTTCAAAGGGGGCTGGGGTTCTGTTTTGGCAACTTCTTGAGCCTCCTTTATGCTTGAGCCCTTGTCCTTTGACCGGGTGCGCCGATTTTGCAGTCAAGTCATGTCGGTATTCCTCTTTTTTTTCGCCTCCCCTATGCAGAGTCTGTTTCAGCTCGGCCTGGGGTCTCGCAGACGGGGACGGATGACATTCAATCCCATCCGTGGCGAAGGTAGCATTTGCCTAGACTGAGGAAAAGGGAGGAACAGAGAGTCATGGCATGGTCAGACGACGTGGGCACGAGTTGTCGAAGTCGGTGCTACTTGGATGGCATGTATCTGATGCTCCGTATACGTGCATCGCCTTCATGTTTGGTCGTAGATCAGTAAAGCCAACGCTTTAACCGTTGAACAGGAGGGACTCGCTTCGCCGTGCTGTGCAAAGGCGGTGGCATGATGACTGACAGGACAGGAGCAGGACGGGACGGGATTGAAGAGGACCGCTTTAGGGATGCACGAAATACGAAATGCTTTGCTTGCACACGCGTATTTTTCAGCGGCATTCTACATACTTTGCAGTTGTAGACACTTTTCCATGTCATTATGATATCCCACTTGGAGTCGATGGCATTCTCCCTGCCTCCCTCCCCGTACTCCGTTCTCCGTACCTTGTAGACTAGTACCTTACTCCGTAGCGTTAACGAACAGACCTTGACCTTGGCCTTGCCTTGTCCAGATACTACCGTAGAAATCCATGAAATTCGACCGACGCTAGGTTTGGTGGGTCTGCCAAGTCATCTTTTTTTAGTACCACGCTTTTCTACTATAGGAAAAGGCAGTTAAAGTCCAGTACATTAATCAATCGCGCACCGCAACACGCTTTTACGGTCGCAAATAGAAGAAAAAACACTTGCAAACTAGCAGACTATTTACATTTATGCTGTGCTGCAGTGCGCATAGGTCTTTGGCTGTAGGATTGGGGTTGTGAGGGTTAGGCAGAAAACAAAGGTACGTGAGCTTACATAGTAATATAGGGTAAAAGCATGTACTGTACTTTGTACGGCTTTGCTTGTTATCGCCTAGCGTACACGTGGTCTTGGTGGCCCACCAAACCTAGCGTCGGTCGAATTTCATGGATTTCTACGGTAGTATTCCCCTGCCGATTGGGGTGAGTAAGCAGACAGCATCTCCCGGGCATGGGGTAACAAGAGGGCCATCTCCGGAAGATTAATCCCAGTCTTTTTGGATGCTTGGGCTTTGTCTCGGCGATAGCTTCGATGCTGCTTGATAGAATTGGATCATACTGGTGGGTTTCACGATACTAAAAGCTATGCATTTTGGCTTTCTCGTGGTCTTTTGCGACGGAGTTGGGACAAGAGATAGGAACGGATGGCACAATTGTGTCACATTGATACAAATATGAAGTTTGGGAGGTGGGTGTTTGATACCATTCTAGGAGTTTTGCATCCATCTTGTAGACTGGGTTGCAGATGCTTGTTACGAAGCTTGAGGTCTTATCAAGTTCATCATGTTATTGAAATCATGGTCTTGTTGCCTTTGCCGTACGAATAATGTGTTACGCGGATTACAGGGTACCTCCTCTGCACAAAAGAGCATCAATGGTAGCCCGCAAGCAGCAGTATCACTGTCCCATGTTGGAGAAGTCTATACAAATAGACTACACCAAAAGTCTCTGTGACAGAGCGAACCCTCATTTCAGTACTTCGTCCCACGCCCAGATTAGGTCACCAGTGCGAATTACCCCTCTAAGAGAGATATTCACACATAACACTTCACCTAGAAGAACTAAGTCGTCGCACAGCCTACCCGCGAGAGGGGGAACCACGGAGACGAAGCCCGAAACCCCAGGTTTAAGCGCCACTTACCATGCATCCGGTGTGTTGCCTCTCTTCGCAGCTCTCGTACAACACAGTACCATGCTCCCAACGAGGGGATTGTAACAGGCAGTGAGGGTAAACGTTAACTTGGATAAGGCGTACGCCTCTCTTGTCATTTCCCCCCACTGAGGCGGTAGACTTGTCTCTTACCTTGATGTTCTAGTGCCGCGAATAATAGTATTCCCATGACAGTTCGAGAAGGTAAACTGCTTGTTAGTCCCTTGAGCCACGTTTTTGGCATGTGGACGTGGCGCGAAGGCGTTTTCACTAGAAGTACTAGAAGCGGAATTTACGTTCTCTTTGGGCAGTTCGTTCTCTGATACGAGTAATTAGCCCAGTTCTTTGAGATCTTGAGTAGTTACTTCTGGAGTTGGCTTGTTCTTAGTCTGCTTTTGATGGAACTGGCTACGACTACAATGAGAAGGCGTTCCGGAAACTGTTGGCAAGATTGTTTGTATTACCGTTCAACCGGGCTGTTAGAACTAATTAGTCCTTCTCTACCTCCGTATGTGTTGGAGTGTTGCCACACCTGAAGCACTTTTGCATATGTAACTCGATGGTAACACGGAGAGATAAGCTCAAGAGCGGCTGCTTCCGGGCAGACATCGCGGAGATATCCTCGGATGGACGGGGACATTTTACTTGGCATGAGAGTCTGGAATCCACTTTTCGAGGAGAAAAAAGGGCTTCGATATCGTGCTGCAGTTGGATCTTGCGTTGACCACCCCGTGGAAAACGGCTCAGAGCAAAGTTGCGTCGATAGCCGATGGGCCATCCACACGCACCTTATCCTCTTGACCTTCTTACACGACGGATGTCTTTCCGCATCCTTTGCAACCCCCCAACCATGCCGGTGTCTTGCAGACACTTCTCCACAAAGTGCAGATACCTCGGGGCTCGAACTCGGGGCACCGTACAGTACTCCGTACCAACCGACACTGACAGCTACATTTCCCACATGTCATTGCTGAGCTAGAAGCATCCCCATCGCCGAACAGGCTTCTGCTCATCCGGCTTGCAGCACGCAAAGAAAAAAAACGACGCTTGCATCTCTAGTCGAAAAAGCAAAAAGCACATGCCGGCTCTTTGTCCTACCCTCCTCCCCGTCCTCGGCAGAAGGGCACACAGCCCTCGCTCGCGCTTTGTCCCTCCCGTGTGCCCTCAAAAGCACAGGGCAAAAGGGGGAACACAAAGAGCACGAGTTGCTGTGCGTCCATTCCGGTCCGAGCCGCATGCTGTGCGTCTCTTGAGTTGGCGGCGTACAAAGCCAATACCAAGCCAATACATACCAAGTAAAGAACCCCCCCCTTTGTGAGAGTCTGCCGGGTAGATTGTGCTTCCTGTATGAATTACTACGGGTTCCTCCTAGTTAAACCCCGTCTCTGCGCCGAGTGTGGCAGCTCATGATAGTACTCCGTACGCCGTCGTGCAAAACACGGGAACTCAGCCAAGCTGTTGCGCATCTCGTGCCATCGTTCGTAGCCTTGTGCCCTACCAAGTTTCCGTCGTACCGAACTGGGTGGTGTAAGTGGAGGGCTTGGGCCGGGCCAGGGCTGCCATGTGGTTGGCCAGTTCGCAACGATGGCGACCCCTCCTTGCAGGGCCGCGATCAGATGGGAAGCCCTGTGCCTGGCAGTAGTCGACCTCTTGTTTTTTGTTTCCTGCTTTGAGGGTGTTTGGGAGAGGCTGCCGGTATGGATGCAAGTGACGGAAGCAGTTCCTAGTGGATAGCGACTTGATCCATACAAGAAGACTTGGATCATTGAAGCAGCAGTTCCATGTACTATTTCAATTGATAGGAAAGGAATGAGTAAATGCAAAATGGACACCTAGCGGCCTAGATGGTGACATTGCCGCCAACTACTGGATCCTCAAACAAGTTTCCTCTACATACGGGGTTGCTCCATGAGCTCCCAGACAAGAGGCACGATGCAGTAGCCGTATCACGCCGTCATCGGAGCCTATCGGGGTGTACCGCAAGAAATGAATTGCCCGTGGAACATGCACACGGAAGGGATATATAATCGTGCTACTTACTGGGTACAAGCAAGGGCAGCACAAGGCCGCTGCAAAGTATCGAGGCACCTTTGCGCGCAGCGACCAAGGTAGGGTGTGGCAGGACCCAGACGAATGTGGCCTATCGAAAAAAGATCTTGACACATGAAGATGGCCTGAGTGCGAGCAACTTACAAGATTTGACAAGTGTTGAAGAGGATGGAAAAGAAGAAAACTCTGCAACGATGAGGCCGTTGATTGGCGATGCAGGATTTTCATGAACGGAGCAACTTCCGCATGGATAAATTCCTTTTCAACTAAACTTCTGCTCGAAAACTCCACTCATCCAACAAGTTGCCCGTCCCTGTATTACAAAGAACCCAGAGGTTGGACGAGAGCTACCTTGCAGTTGTGGCTTGCTCGGGCAGCTTCGAGGGGAGCTATGAGCACCATACAGCACCCTTGAGCAAGGATCTGGATTGCTTAGGAGGTACCTAACGGATGCTTCTCTTATTTTCAGAAGGATGAGCTTTGGGCTTTTAGGACAAGCCATGCAAGGCGCAGTAAGCCATCACCCTTCAGCTGGCCAATGGGCATTGCAGCGAGTGAAGCTGGTTCCTGGCGGCGTCTGTTGAGCTCGCTCCGAGCGTACCGTGACGATGCCCTCATCGCTAATGCTCGGCATCTGGTCTCCGTAATCGGTAGATACCTTAGCTCAATGCGTGTAATACAGGATCAAGAACGACTTCTACTAAAGATCATCACCATCTTTCAGCTGAGGGGTAGCTACAGCTAAAGAGCTCCAAACCCCGAAAGCTGACGACGCTCATGCAAGCCCAGAGAATCCCGGAGATGGTTACTAGCCATCCCGCGGCATTTTCACTTCCTTGCGTACCTTGCATTAGATCGGCCACGGGGGAGGGCTGGGCAGCGCTGCCATTTGTCGGGCCGGCTGAGGTTTGCATGGCCTTCCCGAGCCCAACAGAAAGCTTGAGTGAATAGCATCGATGTTGACGGGATAGACTACTGAGACGGGGCTAGCTGAGGTTTGAAGGAGGGGGAGAGGGTTTGATTTGAGGATCAGGAGGATTGGGATGGACGGGGAAGAAGCCGGGGATGTTAAAGGCGTCGGATGATGAATGGCATTGGAGCAAAAAGATGGTTGAACTGGATGGACAGAATCAATGGGCAAAAACGACAAAAAGAGAACCGACACCTGCAGGATTCGAACCTGCGCGTGCGAACACAATGCCTATGATACCTGTCGATAGCAGGGCATCGCCTTAACCACTCGGCCAAAGTGTCTACGGTTGGGGAATAAGTGCGGTATGCAGTGTCATATGGTATGTGCCCAAATCACTGCGTCGCCAACTCATCTCATCCTGGTAGGGACTTGAAAGGGACCGAGGGGGATGGGAAAGGTTGGAGTGGATTGATTCTCTCAAGTGTCCTAGCACCACAGGACCGGCCCGTGGAATACGTAGAATCGGGTTGCCTAACCTGTAATGACTATGATGGTCGACTGGTACTGTACTCGGAGTCTAGAAGAAGAGCAGACAGCTCAGCAATGCTCTGTCGGGTTGTAACATGAAGCCTTGTTCACAGGCCGTTCCTTCGACTGAGGAAGAACTCAATTGGCTCCTTTGAAATTTGATAGCAACGGCTTTTCTGTTGTTCTTTACATGCATTTACGTACACAATAACACTCAGAAGTGCAGAGTTTTCTCATGGTCTAGCATCGTTCATTCAATGACACAGAATCACACGCTAGACATGCCACGGCTGCTCCACTTGTGGCTCTGAGGAAAACTTCAAAGCAAACAAGAAAGACGCCGGTGATGGAAATATGGTTGTTCCGTTGCAAGCAGTGGTCCGTTATGTCATTCCATGCTCCGTTTTTCACGCACTAGCAAAAAACGTTTCCTCGACGGCGTCGACGGCTGTCTAACGGAGCTCCATCACCGAGCCCGGAGCGAATTTGCACAGTCAAGACAGTACTGGAACTATGTCCACCACCATGTGGGTTTAAAACGGAGCCCAATGGCTTCTTCCGCCGTCACGATGAATCAGTCAATCAATGGCTCTCGGTCTCTATCGGCAGCATTCCGTGAACGGACCCAGTCAACCGGAAAACTGGGCTCCAAGCCCACCGTTATCGCATCATCCCGAACGGATCTCTTGTCCTCTTATCCACCTCACCTGTGTTAGTGGTAGTAACCTATAAATATCCTACCGTGATGGTCATGGCTTGTGGACTTGCTCTCGACAGCTGGTTGGCTGGTTGTTCGAGCTGCGGGCTGGACCAATTCATACTTGAGTCGAAGAGGACCAGGCTCGATGCAGTTGTGTGATCCGACCCATCCAGCCAGAAGACCTGCTGCTGCTGCTGCTTGCCGGCGGATCAAGAACCCCGTCACAGCATCTGCGCTGGCACTCGAATACAGGCCAATCCGACGGCTGCCGAGTGGTCGTCGCCGTCTCTCAATGGCCGACTGCCCTCTTCGTCGCTGCACGCGTGTAAGCGAGAAGAGGTGAGAACCAAAAGCTTCCCTCTCACCGCTGGACATGGTGATGGGCTTGCAGCATGTGTAAGATTATGTACTGTATGTGAAGGCACTTCTCGCAATATCATTCGTTGTATCCGTGAATTCACATATCGTACAAGTTGTAAAAAGTAATAGAGGGCCGCCTTTTCTGGCCCTCTCTCGCCTGTTTTCTCTTCTCTCGTTGCCGCGACGTGTGGCGAGCTGTAATTCGCCGTCTGGCCCCACGACTTTTCCGGCCCTGTGGCCTTTTTGTCCACCCTTCCAGAGTACATGCACAATCATCACGGCGGTCATCTCATGCTAATGAAAAATCTCTGCAGCAAGCGTGCCATTGCATCGGCGCATTGCAGGCGTGCGTCTTTCCATAGGGCGAACCGTCGAGGCTGTGGATGGTCGGAAGCCCTCCCGCTTTTTGTCCTCTCTGTCTAATCGGCTACTACTAGTTCACGTCCAGCCCAAAGCCCTGCTTTGCAACCGCCAGGCCGAGGCAAATCCGTCCGAGTTTTCTGCTGCTGCTTATTTGGGGAGCTCATCAGCGAGAAGTCGCTTGTTGCTGCCCGCATGCCTTATGCTGCACAGCCTACATATATCACTTGCCGGTGGTGTGCTACAATATGCCAACGCCAACCGGCTTACAAGCCCTTATTCTTGATGAGTACCTTACGCATGCATGATTTGTTTCTGTTTCAGGTCAACATCATGGATGAACATGTCCCACTGAGCAGACGAAGCTGAGAGAATTGCCGGAAAACCACAAGAGGCTATCCCGAGGTCACTGCAATGAAGCGCCCCCCCCCCCAAGGCCGCCACGAACGGCGCCGGGCCAGATGAGGACCAACTGATAGCTGTGCCCGTATCGGTGTTGAACTTGCTCGCGTCCTACCCCCATCGTCTGGCTTCATCCAATCGGAGCTTCATCTGCCTGTGCTACAGTGACCGAGAAGGATCGGCGGGGGGCTTTCCCATACACTACAGTAGACGGCGAGTTGGAACTCGCTCACATACGGGATAGGTTGATGCTGAAATAACTTCGCATCTCCACGCCTTGCTGGAGACAACACACACGCGGCCTGAGAAGTTGGTGGGCAACAGTACATGTACAATGAGAATGACACCAGCTGTGCTAGCTCGGGGCTTGAAGAGATTTTCTCTCCGCGATTGTTAGACTGGTTTAGCTGGCTGGTCAATCGCAGCTACTAGAGGGGGGTGACGACACCATTACTTTTCGTGTAGTAGTAATAGAAACCGGGGAAAACAAGAAAGGAAAAGAGAAAGAGAGCTCGGACAAATGTCCTTGACAAGACTCTTGGTTCCCTGCAGTCTCCCCACTAGACACGATAGAAGTTGGATGTTACGGCGGGGGAGATTCTGAAAGATGCTACCATGCGGAACGAGGTTACAGAAGCTGTTGAGATAGTAGATGGTGTTCTTATCTCACGACGCAAATGTTACAATGCAATTTGAAGAGCAATAAGAGAAGATAAGAAAGTGGGAAATAGACAAAGAAAAAAAGAGGAGACAAGACGAATGGAGCCCTCTCTCATGTTGTAAGTTGTCGAAATGGACAAAAAAGAATGTGCTTGACCGAGACAGGGGTCGAACCTGCAACCTCCTGATGTACTTAATCGTAGTCAGACGCTCTGCCATTGAGCCACACGGCCATTTGATTATGCATAAGGGTGTTGTAAAGTGCTACATGGAGGGTTTGCATGGAGTCTCTCGGAAGGTGCTCACAACTCTCTTCGTTGAGAATGGATGATTTCACTTCATTCCCTCGGTGTATGTGTTGTTTGCTTTAGATGATTAGTCTGATTCAAGGTGGCAGAAGTCTCCCACGTCTGCTTCAGGTAATTTGTGAGCGTTGTGCTTGATGGTCGTGACGTGCTTCATGATGGGCGTGTTGATGGGTATGCATATCTTCTGCATCTCTGTCCTGGAAAGCAATTAAGGATACTTGTATGCGATGCAATGATGCTGTCTCAACCATCACGTCTCGAATATAAGATCAAAGTAGCTCTTAGCCACCTTCAAGTTGTTGACTATATTGTTCACTCAGTATCTCAAACTACCTCTTTACCCCCCATAACCCTCCATCTCCTCACCGATATCCTTGACCCGTACCTACACTTCAGTACAAGAACTCAATCCAACACGCTCTGTAATCTCGCCCTCAAGGACAGCATCCAGCCAAGCCTTATACGCAGCAAACATCGTCCCCTCCCACCTCTCACAAACCCCCCTCAACTTGACATACCTCTCCCTCACAAACTTCTCCCTCACCCCCCTATCCCCCTCCCACCCATCGACGACGCCCTCCCCTATCGCCCGGCAAATCTTCTCCAGACAAACGGGACACACGTACGGCGGCTGCCGCTGCGCCTCGTCGACACTGCCGCACCCCTGCATCGCGCACGCAAAGTACGTGCAGTGGGCCAGTCCCAGGCAGTGACACAGCTCGTGTGCCATGGTCACAGCCGTCCTCCCAAGCCATTGAGCTGTTGCGGCGCCGGCGCCGGCGGCAGCATCATGTCGTGCCGGGCGCGGTATCCCGCCGGGAGATGTTCTGGCTGCTGTCGTTTGTACTGCCTCGATGGCCTTGTCCAGGGGGCCGCTGGATCCGGTTCTTGTGCGGCGGGTGGAAGAGGGCTGCAGTTTGATCTTCTTCTTTGTTGGAGGCTGGGAAGATGCTTCAAGGCAGAGGCTGTCGACGTATTTGGCGCAATGAGATGCCGGCCATGCGTGGCTATCGTCCGGAGGCGCACACAGCGGCTGGTCGCGGAACAGCGAGACGGCAGCGATGCGGCTCCCCCCGTATGCCCTCCCGGCGGTGAAGATGTCCCCGTCTCCTTCGTACATGTCCAAGTCGAGCAGCATCATGATCGAATGCGCGTCTGCCGGGATGTTTTCCGCCAAGGCGTCTAGGACGTCGTCCAGGTTGACCTGCATGGGAGACACCCCGTCCGGCGATGCACGGCACCGGATTCCGAAGAGCCGGCGGCCGGGGGTCCTGAGTCCGATCCGGCGCTGCGTGTGGGCGGATTTTGAGATTGCGCCGTCGTACTTGTTCCATTTCTGCCATTGGAAGGGTGGTTTGAAGAGTTTGACGGGCATGCCGTGGAAGAAGGCGGACAAGTATTCCATTAGGTCAGTGATTTTGGGGGCCTCGGTAGCTTGCATATCGTGTTTCGATGTTGCGGCTTGCGTGCTGCGGACAGACCACGTCTGCATCTTGGAGACTTCTGGAGCAATGGATGGACTTGGAACGATGTAGACTGTCTTTCGCTGTGGAGTGACTGGATTCCGCGTCTCCGCGTCTCTCCATTCTCGCAAGTCCTGGGGCGGGCAGTCTGGGTCCTCGGCGAGGTCATCATCGGGGAGGACCAATGGCCCAGGGAAGGTCATTTCATCTACAAAGGCTTCTCTTGCCGTAAGCAACTCCAGTGTTTTCCTGACACGTCCATGTTCGGTTGCCGCCAGCAGACGCTGTCTCCCCGTTGCGCGTTTGAAGCCGACTTTGGACGCATGTGGTGAGGCGTCAACATAGACATCTGAGTGCCGGCAGACCTTTTCCATAACGGCCGTTAAAGTGACCGAGGTTGTGTCGAAAGTTGTCGTTTTCATGAAGATCATGGATGATGAACAAGGCATGAAGAATACATTGTGCACCTCGATCTCGGTGCTGCTGCCTGTTATTGACCTGGAGCTAACGTTGAGCGGTGTGGTGTATCTCCAACAGATCTTTAGACTCCAAACTCGTCAATGGATTGTATCACCCTTGGAATGCTTCTTCATTCTGTTTCTCGGCAAACTGGTTCGTGAATCATACAATAGCCCGTTCACTATATGCCGGATTTTCGTGCAATTTTCCGTGCATAGGACAGCCTGGGCTTCACGCGGCGGAGTGATGGCGTGACAAGGGTCGTACGCGCTTCTCCCCGTCTGCAGCAGCTTGGTGTCGGTCTGGAAGAGACAGATTGGTTGGATCATCCGGCCATGACAGGCTCGTATGAGCTTTGACATACTCAACGTCTCATACCTGCTGTTGACGATACTTTCGTATGGCGTTGTAGACGTCATAGCGGGTGAGGCCTTCAACATTCGCCCCAGCTTCGAGCTCCAATTGCTTGAGAATCTGCATGGGCTTGACCCCAGCATTATGCAGAGCGATAATACTCTCTTTCCTCTTTTCAATAACCATATTCCGATACCGACAATGCGCTGCTGAGGGAAAACCCGGATGGTTGTGCTCATTAGAGTCGTCGTTCCGGGTCCGTCGAATAACCCAGCGGGCGAGAGCATGATGCCGACTGACGACGAGCTTGTACGGACAGCCCGTCATCTGGGAGCTTGTCTGCCGGCGGCGGCTCTCAGGAAGATCCGGGTTCTGCTGCGACTTGAAGCTTCGCCCCTTGCTGCAGCGGAATTCGACGCTGTTTGGCCTGGACCGGTGCTTGGTGAAGCTGTAGCCGAGCTGCTGCGCCACGGCATCGATGGCGGCCCGGGCGTCTTCAGGGGAATCAAAGTCCCGGCCGAATAACGACTCCATGAGTAGGGATATTGTGTGTGTGTGTAGTCGGATGCGGATAGCTTCAATATCCCGTGAGCCTGGTCATGTTTCTGGCGCGTTCATAAGGACTTCCCACGCGGAACCTTGACAAAAGCCGATATCACAAACACAGCCGCAGGACCCGCCCTTTTGGAGGCCTGGTAAGCCACGAGGATGCGATGGAGGCTTGATTAGGGCATCCCCGGGCTTAACCTGGAAAATATCAGCCATGGCTTATATTCCCATGCTTCCATGCTTCTCAATCTCCTGGTCCGACTCCCCGGGATATGTCCTGGCAAAAATACCAATCATCGTGTTCAAACTGACACGTCAAAGTCATCCAACTCTTCCACCCTTGCAAACCTTGACCAAGTAGGCAGTTGGAATCACCAAACTGCCGGCACCTAAGCAATACTAGTACTACAACTTGGCATGTCCTTGATGCCATGCTTAAGCATAGACGGAAAGTATTGTAAGTTTGTAGATCGGCCGTGGCATTTCTTGGCTTTGTACGTTGAAGCAAGCCTCTTTTCGGCGCCACCCGACGCGGATCTTGATAGGCATCAATATTCATGATAGGGTAGACACGAAGTTGTTTCACTGCGGAAGGATATGCAAGATGGCTGAGCATGTCATCTCGACATACCCGAAGACACGTGTCTCCATCATGTAGACTCAATGTGAAAAGTGATCAATCAGATAACCTAGATATCTAGAGTTTACACTTTGCTTACATGTAAGCACGTTCTTATCAGATCGGCTGATTCCTGCACTCTATTCAACTCAGATCTCACATGCGAGATACATGATGATATCTCTTGTTTCACTCTCTTGACGCCCGACTGAATAGCTCAAGTCACGATGCCGGATTCTTTTCCGTGAAAGCGGTATTACTTCTTCACGCTTGGTGCGCATGGCTTTGTGCAGGCCGTTTCTGGCCCCATGACACGAAGCCGTTGGTCCACGGGCATCGCATCGAATACAAAACCCCGATAGGAGAAGCACTTTCGGCATCACCGGGTAGCGAGCTTCAAGCGCCCCGTTGCTGTAGGCCGTTGACGAGGTCATTCACCTTGTTGCTGCTTCATGGGGGGAGGCAACCACCTTAGACGAAGTGAGGGTTACCCTCTGTTGTAGATCGCAATGCATCGTCAAATTGCCCCATACACCAAAGGCCTCAGATTAGATCAACATAACGAGATATTCAGGAACCGGTTATTCATCCGGGAAAAAAGTGTCAGCCCCCTTTGTTTTGGCTCCCTCTGACGTCGTTGACAGCACTTTTTCTTCAGCAAGCCGCTTTTGGATATTGGGATCTGTCTGGCTTCATGCACTCGTGTCGATCGGCGGGGGTTCACAGACGCTTGTGCAGGTTTTCTCATGGGTTTCCTCTCACTAACAAGGGCACCGAGATCTCACTCTTGAAAACGACCAAGTTGCAGGAAGAAGCTGTTTGTTTATGTCTTTGGTATAATGCCTGATGATGCAAAGAATAAACATCCTTCCGAGGTTGTTTGGCAGTGTTCGCTCCCATGTTCAACGTTGGATATCCATCGACTTGGGTCAACAACACATGACTCGAAATGGTAACTGGTGGAGAGCTTACTCCGTAGACAGGGAGACAAGCTGAAAATAGGCCCTGCCATTTGCTCATCAACCCAGTCCGTTACACCTTTTTCCAGAACAGACGTCAAACTGCCGGTTTCATTCTTCATTAGTGCAGACACTATGAATGTGCCGATCGCGGGGGCAGATGAATCCCGGTCCGGACTCTGGGGTATCCTGTGATGGCTCCATCACAGCTTCACCGTTTCACAGTTGACCAAGCCCTCATACAGAGTATTCTGTATGAGGGTTGTTGTTCTGTCTGTGTCTATAGCCTTTCAGCTTCACATTCTGACGGAGTTATCGCATTTCACATATTGTACCTCGAAATCTTCAACGGTCCCTATTTCGCGTACCGTTGCACCGTGTTCTTCAACCCCCCGGACAACCCGGGTATAACAAAGATCGGGAAATTAACCAGAGCAGCTCCTTTACCAGCTCCCCACACCCAAACCTGGAAGAGAACTTGCGATCTTCATTCTATCCCCCTTTCTCCGTCGTCTCCTATGTCATCGCCTCCCGCTGCGCCAATGAGCGACTCATGTGCCTGAACAGATCGGCACCGTTGTGAGACCAAACCATGGGTGCTGTATCGTGAGTGCCGCCATGTGTTGGCTGCCGTATCGTGATGCTTGCTGGCAGGCACCCAGTAATAGGAGTCTGCATCGCGATGCTCGTCTGGTGCTAAGCGAGCTGGCCAAGGAGCATCTCAATTGACGCCGGATATTGCCCACATCCTGTATGTCCAACTGCAACGACATGACTGCCGATCAGCCAACGAGATGATGTGGATACATGATGGGTAGCAAGACGGGGACGAGAGCTCGGAGGATATAAGGACGACCAGTTCTCCCACAACTTCCTCTCTTCTTCTCATCATCAGCAAGCACTTCGCCTTCAGTCACTCTTTTGCACAGCAACTCGCACAGTCACTCTTTTAGTACTTTTAAAAACCAACTTCCAACCACCGCCAAAATGCGTTTCTCTCTCGCCACCGTTGTTGTCGCCGCCCTTGTCGGCACTGGCCTCGCTGCCCCTCTCGGTTCGTGATCCGTCCATCCCCATCAATGGCCTCAAATACTGACTCTTCGACAGCTCGCCGCACTCTCGTCAGTGAGGTTGGTGGCCTTCTCGGAGGCATCACCCAGGGTGTTGTTGTCGACGTTGTCGCCCTCGAGACCCAGCTGACTGGCCTCCTTGGCCCCATTGTCGCCAAGGTAAGCCATGATCCATCCCTCTTCCCGGTACAGCGATGCTTACATGTATGCTTCTAGATCGAGGCTGTCCTCCCCGTCACCCTGGCTGCCAAGCTTGTCAGCCTTGCCCAGGGTGTTGAGGGCAAGGTCGTTGCCACCGCCAACGTCGACAACGTTGTCCAGACCGTTGGTGAGGCTCTCGCCATGGTTGCTCAGGGCGTCGACCTGGGCGCTGTCGACTCCTACCTCAAGGCTGCCACCAACGGCCAGATTGTCTCCCTCGAGGTCGCTCTCGGCATCAAGAACCTGTCTCAGGTCCTTGGCCTCGTCCAGCACTAAGGGAAGAGCCAGGCATTGGAGGGGGAGAAGGAGACGCGGGTTGGAGGTTGAAGTGGTGGTTCTTGTAATCTAGCCTTACTTGCAATACACGGGCATTAGTGGTGTCTGTCCGTTGAAGATACCCATTTTTCTAAATTCATCCTTTCATCCTACTGCCGTTGTGATTCTGCCGAGATGCAAATGAGCATAAGTATTCGTAGCTGGTCCGGGCTGCTGATCGAGTTTGGCGAATTTCAGGGAGCAAGTGTGAGGCCTTTGGTAAGAAGAAATTGTCGGCATTGGCGTGGCTAGTTGATATCCATGGTGACAGACGCGGACGGTGTGTTGAAAAAGCTGTGCTAGCTGTCATGGAACCGCTGTCGGAACGAAAGGCAGACGAAGTCAAATGTGTCCGCCGATCAAGACGTCGGCAATCAAGTCATGTTGGACTCGCGACATGATACTTGCGATGATCATGACTTCCCAAGAAGCACTTTCTGCGGGAGAGCCTGAACTCCTTGCGGCTGCATAGCCACTCGAGTGTCGTGCACCCTGCGGTCGAAGACTTTGAAATCGAAGACGCCCTCGAGATCCGCGCGAAACTTCAATAGCTGGTCTTGTGCCTTCTTGATCTCATCTGGCTTGTTGTCTTGGACAACATGTGCCTTGACCTGGAGAATCCAGCGATTTTGCGCATCTACACGGGTGAGAGAGTCCCAGGCCGGCAGTGTAGGCATTGGCGCTGTGGGAGCTGCCGGCTTGGATGACAGAGGGACATAATTCTCAAGCGGTCCGACAAAGTAGTGTCTGGTGAGACAAAACTCCACGTCATCGCGAAAGAAGCGGTACGTTTCTTCTACCGTCTCTGTCTTGAGCCTGCGCCTTGTTAGCATTGCGAATCACACGAGGGAGGCGTGAGGCTGACTGGTGATTGTTCTCTTGCAGCACGGAAAGCAGCTTCCTTTGATCCCAGAGTTCGACCTTCTTTCGCTGAGCGAGGAGCGGCTGATTGCGAGGAGGATCTGGAAAATCTGTCCATCTCAGAATGCCTGGAACAGTGTCTAGATCCACTGGCTCGGCGGAAGGGCCTAAATCCCGGTCTTTGAGGATTTCATAGCGCGCCTGGAGAACAAAAGATTGACGAGAGAGGTTTTGATGCAGCTCCTTCCAGAGCTGGGCGACGTCCTTGCGGATGGGCTTCTCAAGGGAGCGCTGGTTCGTTATTCCTGATGGCCGAGAAGGGCCCTGGAAGTAGAGAACTCGGCTGGTGGACTCCCATGGCTGCATTGAGCAGAAGCCGCTGAGAACGGCGAGGGCTGTGTTGATATCGCTGTCTTCGACGAGCGCCGTGAGGAACAGCTCGTACATGGTGAGGGGAGACTGCGCCAGCCAAGGACTTATGCGCGAGCTGGGTCTGTATCGTTTGCAGTCCTGCAATCAGCCGAGGCTGGAGTGTTCAATGGAGGCCTAATGGCGTTATTTGTGGTGAGCCGGACGTTGTTTCGAGAAGTTGATGTTGCTGCTCTGAAGGATGCGGACAACCTGGTGAGGGAAGCTTAGGGTACCGTACCTTGAGCTTAGAGTGCTGCTGTCCAGGTGCACGTGATCACGCGCTGCTGTCGCATTTGTGTGCGCGTCTCGGCCTCCAGGCTTCGTTCTTCCGTCTTCGCTCAGCTATCAATTTCCAGCCTCTGGAGGCAAATGCAAATGCTTTCATTGCGCACACTTCCTCTGATTCGGCATACAATACCATACATCGGCGTCTCTTGTGTGTTTGGCAGTCGAACAATGGCTACCAAAAGCCCCCCAAGGAAGCGCAAAGACGCCGGTGCTCCGATTTCCCCTCCTCCCCTCAAAAAGGCCGTCAAGAGCACAACTACAAGTACATACGACCTGTGCTATCCTGTATGCTTGGATGCCCATGATTGACTGATCTCTCCTAGAGTCGGCTGTTGCAAGCTTCTTCACGCCCGCCTCCCAGAAACCCAAAGACCGAACCGTGTGGTCAGAACGAGGCCCTACCGATGACGTTCCGGCAACCCTCTTGGTCGGCAGATACCAGCCCGAGAATGACGACGTGACGTCTCGCCAAAAGCGACGGAAGATAGCCGCATTCGACCTTGACTCGACTCTAATCACTACATCGTCGGGAAAGAAGCACGCCTCCAGCGGAGCAGACTGGAAATGGTGGGACAGCAAAGTGCCCGGTCGGCTACGAGAGCTCTACGAGAAGGAAGGCTACCATGTCGCGATCCTCTCCAACCAGGCCGGATTGAAGCTTCATTTCGATGCAAAGTACAAGGGCCCAAAGGCTGCCGTTCAAAAGCGCGTCGCAGACTTCAAACAGAAATGTAATGCTGTACTCACAGCTCTCGATCTTCCGATAGCCGTCTATGCGGCCACAGAAAAGGACATCTACCGGAAGCCAAGGACAGGCATGTGGAAGGAGCTTTGCGAGGATCTCGAAATCCCCGAGGAAGAGGTCGACCTTAAAGGGAGCTTCTTTGTTGGCGACGCGGGCGGCCGGGTCGCGTTGCTTGGGAAAGGAGACAGCGGTGCAGCAGCAGCAGCCGTACCAAAGGACTTTAGCTGCTCCGACAGGAATTTTGCTCATAATGTAGGCATCGACTACAAAACGCCCGAAGAATTCTTCCTGGGAGAGGAGCCTAGGGACTTCATTCGCGAGTTTGACCTGGTAAACTTTGCATTTCCTGAAGACGAAGCGGCGCTTGGTACTGCCGAGGACCTCTTTGTGAAGAAAAACGACCAGGATGTCGTCTTGTTCTGCGGTCCTCCTGGCGCTGGGAAGAGCACGTTCTACTTTAAAGTCCTTAAGCCCCTCGGATATGAACGGGTGAATCAAGACACGCTCAAAACTCGCGACAAGTGCATTCAAGCTGCCAAAGACCTGCTGAAAGCTGGCAAGTCTGTAGCTATTGGTACGTGCTGTTTCGCTTTCCGCTACTGGCCATTTCATGCTTGATCCTTGCTGTACGAGCTCCGGATGAAGCTGATAGACGCTAACATGCAAGCATAGACAACACCAATCCGGATCCCGAGACGCGGGCCTTGTGGGTTGAGGTTGCGAAAAAAGCGAGCGTTCCAATACGATGTGTTTGGTTCTCAACGCCGGTCATGGTATGTGAGCACAACGATGCCGTTCGGGCGCACAACGCTGCACTCAATCCCGAGTCCAGGGAGAGTCTACCTAAGCTGGCCTTTACCGGCTTTGCATCGAGGTTCAAAGAGCCAAAAGAGAAAGAGGGCTTCCAGGACGTGACGGAGGTCAAGTTCCAATTCCGAGGCACAAAGGAAGAATACGCTCTTTGGGGCCGGTACTGGATCTGATAAGTCGCTGAGGACCACACGAGATAATCGCTTCACGCACTTGCGAGCCAATCGGTGTTTGGTCGGACGAACCATGCTGGCTTTGCTTACCATCCACGAGTCTGGCCAGGGATCATTGATCCCGAACGCCAATGACTCGCATATTAGGGAACAGCAAGCCAATCACCTGTCTTTGAAAGCATCACCCTCTCGTACCAAGTCGTCATGCCTCGACCAGGCCAGGGCGAAGGATTTTGGGTTCGAAGCACGGCGGATGTGGCACTCTTATTTTATGGAACTCTTGGAGCGACCATCTGACGAGCGAGGGATTGAAGTCGAAATTGCCATCACGACGCAGCTACCAGTGGCCCTTTTCTCGAAGCTTTACCTACATGTAGCGGTCTCATTCGATAGAGCAAGATCAACCTGTACTCTACCCGGCCGGATCGAAGTGATGCCGAATGCGTTGTATTTTCGACGGTTGCCGGCTGCCGTGTTACCTGGGAAGGCGATCCGTTTACTGAACGTGACCGAAGATCCTGAACGTTGAACTTGCCGGCTGATACCCTTGACCTCAGGCATGGATGAAGCTTGCAATTCTTTCCCAGCCTGGCTATCTAGTCCTCAGCTAGAAGAAAACACGGGACGGAGATGAAGCTGAGAATTTGAGAGCCCGCTGCCTGGTTTTCACCGAATTCATGACGGAGGTTGTCCGACCCCCCGCAGTCTCCAACCCCGGCGTCGGTCTGGCTTCCCCTCACCAGACCCCAGATTGACTAGACATTAGACTTCTTGGCGGGCCGGCATGGTGGTGACTAGCCAGAGCCGATCTACGACATTCCGACGGCAAGGTCTCGTATGGGGCGCCACGTCCGATGCCTTCATTTGTCACGACCAACAGATTCGTGGAGATGTTGCGGAGCACCAGTATCCTACAGCTAGTCATGGCAGATTCAAACATCATCAGAGGGCAACATGCGGGGTACGGCAAGTCTTGCCTGATCCGGTAGTCGTCGGAGATGTCCATGGCATCGGTCAGCGCCTGGCCACGACTTGGGTGTTATCCGGTTGCAGATGCCAGAGTGGTGTCGAGATGGGGCAGGATGTTGTGCTGTACGGCGACACGTCCATCCGGGGCAACCCGACGTTGCGCAGATGTGGGCACTTCCAGCGCATCTGGAGACGAGAACGGGGTCTGTTGATCACGAGAAGAAGAGGAGAGTGTGGACGCTGGCGAATGCGTACGAGTATAAAGCGTGGCATCTCCCCAAGGTGAGACCTCTGCGTTGTCCATGACCGATAGACCAGCACTCGACTCGCCATCATCCGGTGCACGGCCCAAACCTTGTCTCTCAGCCCTTGCAGCCATCAGCCTTTTCCTCCCATTGGCCTTGCAACACTGCTGGTTACCCAGGCACGTCAAAGGCTGCCACAATGGGTGTCGGGGCAAAGAAACCGGTCAACATCTTCAAGTTGAAAGACTTGGGCGAGCCTGAGGGAGCGCTGAACTGGCGCCTCTGGTTCGCCGTCTTCTCCTTTGGCCTGCTGGGGGCTGCGCGGGGTATCGACGAAGGCTTGATCTCTGGCGCTTTCAACTCGGACAACTTCAAGGAATCCATCCATTATGCTTCGTACGACGAGGTGGACCAGGCCAACATCAAGGCCAATGTCTCTGCCATGGTCCAGATCGGCTCTGTCGCCGGTGCTTTGATGTAAGTCACCGCCTCTTCCCTGTAACCTCAACTTCTCCACAACCACTGCGACGATCGGTTGCTGAATGACCATCTTCTTTTGCTATAGTGCCTTTCTGATATGCGACCGCATTGGCCGCCTCAACGCTACGCGAGTCCTCTGTGTGACCTGGGCTGTCGGCATCATGATCTTCATGATTGGAGGCGCCCGCGGTAACTTGGGAGCCATCTATGCTGGCAGGTTCATCGCCGGCCTTGGTGTCGGACAGACGCCTGTTGTGGGGTCAGTATGAGCGCATCATTATCTTCAGCTTCATGGTGCTTTATACTAACAAACTGCGCCGTTACAGTCCCATCTATGTCGCTGAAATCGCGCCCGCATCAATTCGTGGTCTCTGCACCTGCTTCTTCACCGGTGCTGTTTATCTCGGCATTCTACTGGCTTATTTCGCCAACTATGGATGCCAGCTTCACTTTAGCGATGACAGCCCGGACCAGTGGCTCATCCCCACGAGTCTGCATATCATGATGAGCGGCATCATCTTCATCTTGTCCTTCTTCCAGTGCGAATCGCCACGCTTCCTCGTCAAGCAGGGCAAAACCGATCAGGCGGTTCACAACATGGCACGACTGCGCCATCAATCTCCTGACAGCGAGTACATTCTCCGCGAAATTGGCATGATCCAGGCTGGCCTTGATCATGAGCTGGAAGCCAGTCGAGGTGTTGGCTGGCTCGGCAAGGTCAAGGAGCTCCTCCTCGACAAGAGCAACCTGTACCGTGTCTATCTATCGTCCATGGTGCAGCTGCTCTCTCAGTGGTCTGGTGCGGGATCCATCACCCTGTATGCGCCCGATCTCTTCCGAATCATGGGCATCACTGGGACAAACGAGTCACTGCTTGTCACCGCCGTCTTCGGCATTGTCAAGTTTGTGGCGGCCATGATCTGCGCCCTGTTTCTCGTCGATGTCATTGGCCGCAAGCGCGCCCTCCTGTCTGGCATTACGCTACAGGCCATTTCCATGATTTACGTTGCTGGCTTCCTCACTGCTGTGCCTCGACTTGGCGTGGATGATGATTATGTTCTGCCCGAGTCCCTGAAGGGCGCCAGTCGAGGTGCTGTTGCCATGATTTACATCTCTGGCTGCGGCTGGGCTCTCGGCTGGAATTCCATGCAATATCTGCTCACTGCCGAGTTGTACCCTCTACGTGTTCGTGCGTTGGCCACGTCGTGGGCCATGACGCTTCACTTTGCCAACCAGTACGGCAACTCACGTGCCGTGCCCGTCATGCTCCTCGACGTCGCTCAAGGCGGAATCTCACCCAAGGGAACTTTCTGGTGCTTTGCTGCGGTCACCGTTCTGGGTGGCTTCTGGGTGTGGTTTTTTGTGCCTGAAACCGGCGGTCGATCCCTGGAGAGCATGGACCGGCTGTTTGATCTCCCGTGGTACAAGATTGGTCTGCACGGCAACAAGCATGCCGAGGAGAAGGACATGGCTGTTGATGAGAAGCAGAGGGCTGCCGAGGAGGAGTATGGGCATGTTCAGCAGATTGAGGAGAAGGCGTGATGAGGCCTGACGCAAGATTCCGCCAGTCTCCGGTTTGGGAGCAGCTCGGTTATCTCACTTATGAATTATGACGCTACAATGAAGATTTTAAGTCTTGAACTCTCTACCATTCTGTGATCACAGGTACCTTGCATCGACTCAACGCCCCATTACACGTATTCTGATCCCAATAAGACGGTGACTAGTCATTATGTAACATATCCGACCATCTCCTTTGCCCTACTCAACCCTGGTCATTCTGTCTTCAGTGCCGTCTCCAGAGACGAAACCGCCGCGCCGTTAGGGCCCTATACAAGCCACTTTTTCTTTTACTCCGTATCGGCATTTCGGTGGGACTTACTGTATTGAGGCATTGGGGTAGAGCTACGGAAGTTGGCCGATGAGCTAAAGAGCTGAATTGAGTCTGTCAAGATCTTCGTACTCTGCGGGGGAGTTTCTATGGTTGAGTGGGTGGTTCAGACGGCAAGATAGAGGCTATTTTGGTAACCAGGATGGGTCGTTTTCGACGTTTGTCGGAAGATATTTGGAAGAACAAGGCGGTTATGCATAGATCATGCTGTCTGAAGATTGAAGCCTGGTGGTGCGGTCGTTGGGCCAGAGTCATGGCATATCATTCGTCTCACTCAGTCAGAGATCTGTAGTTCTGGCTATATCTGCCAACTTTTTTTTCCACTGCGAGATTGAAGTATATCGTACAAAGGCGCCCTCGAGATAGGTTCAGCTTCAGGTACTGCTTTCTACCCGCCTTCTAAATCCATTCTCCGCGTAAAATGCAGTGTTCATGTGCCTTTCTTCAAACGCCTTCGCCCTCCACTTTCCCCTCCTTTGCTTCCCCACGCTTGGCATGCTATAATACGGGGAAGGCATCCTTCGAACAGACAGTTTGTTCGGAAAAGTCGACTGTGAAAGCGTCTGGATCTGCACGAGGGGCTTTGGAAGCGGGCGTTTGCGGCTGGTTACTCCAATACCTGTATCGCTGCCTTGTAGAGGGCGCAAACGGTATAGCTTGTATGGGGATAGATCAAGGTTGGGGGAAGAGGAGACAGAGTATGGAGAGAGGGGCTGGAGGAATCGGAAATGTGAGCATCTTCTCCGTTATATTATCGTGGGAGTTGCCGATGGTGATCTTTCGCTGTTCGGAGTTAGAACGGTTCGATTTTGTCTGCAGGTTTAGCTTTTCAGCTGAGAGTGATGGGGCTTGGTAGAGAAGATGGGGCCGGGAAGAGCGTAAATCTGGAGTCGAATCTGTCTGATTGACTTGGCTAGGTACGAACGTGATGATTCTGAGTTTTTTTGTGATCAGGAGTTATATGTGATGCTGTTCGGTATGTGATAAGGCCGTTTCTGAAGCCCGCGTGCAGGGCCAACTCTTCGAGTCTATAGTGTACCACTCTGTGCCCTTCGGATGTCGCTTTGATGAAGTATGGGTATATGAGGAGATAATGAATATGCTGCCTCTAATACTGGTATTAGGCGGAATAGGCTAGCCAACGCAGCCGGGTGAAGTTCTTACAGCATGGCAGCGTGTAGATACCAGATATCGAGACAGACAGTAGGCGTGTCGACAGACCTTGAGGTACACTTTCAGGGCCAAGCAGAGTGAAATCAAGAGGTAGGATGTGCTGTATTGCGATACCTTCCATGACGGCAAAGAGATCATGTACTGTCTGTCATATCTGCCAAATGACAGGAGGCTAACCAATTGCTGCTCTTCATTATGGCTGAGTTGCTGGTGGAAGATGTAGATGCAATGCCAAAGTTACTACGCAAGCTTACAGGAGGTGGCCGTATTCAGGCATTTCATTCCTCTTCTGCAATCTTCTGAGTCAAGTAGCTTTAGCTTTTCTGTCCAATGGCTTGATAAACTGTCTTGAAACTCTCCAGGAATCTTCGGTGATCTGGCTGGCGGTGGAATCAGCGGTCGTGGACGTTACACACAAATGGAAACTTGAGTGACTGCTATGTAATATGGCCCCAGCTTTCCTATGATTCGTGTATCCCAAGTAGATTCAGTCAACTGAGTGATTATTTTGGGTAACGTTTCGTAGATTCTCACATCAGGCTGTGAGATATGGTACCCAACCTCACTGTTGTCGCCACTGAGTTGTAGTGACACCGCCAATGCTACACTGCAAGTTCACCAAGCCAAGGCACAACTGTCCAACTGGATTGATACAGAGTCGCCAAGGGCTGTTGAAAGCAACTCGGCAGCTGATAATATAGAGCGAACACTAATAATCCTACGAGCCATCTTATTCCAATACTCTCTCGATTCGGTCACTCGAAGAGAAGCTCAGGTGCGGTTAAATACCTCGTGAAGCCTTGGCATCTTGGCTCTTCCCCCCCCTTGCAACCAGAGAGGCAAATTGCCCGTTTGGGCCACCGAAGATGCTGAATGCCGTCCAATGAGCTGCCTCTCATATGCTTAAAGATTAAGCTCGGATTCGCGCGTGAGCGTTGTCTATTTCAGGAAACCGGACACTCTCAGCTGTTGCGGACATGATGCTGTACATGTGCGATGTTCAGGCACACGTGGGGGTTTGGCAAGGCATGAGTGGCTGAACGGGCACTTGGCATCCTAGGTATCAACGTACATGAGGCTCCGTTTGTTGTCTTTGTCTGCAAGGGACGAGGATGGAGGGAGGCGAAGCGGTTCAGTGATCCGCCCTGATGAGCTTGTTGATGGGCTTGAGGTCGTCTTATTGGCTCACACATGGTTGCATTGCGTAGTAATGGGCAGCATATGGCGTTTGTTGCTTTGAGAAATGTTGCAGTGTCATTAAGCTGGGTTATTCTACAGACTCAACGCCTCGATCTGCGGTATGTGTGTATATATACCCTGGTAGCCCATAAAGCAATAGACTTGAATACTCGTGACTCCAACTATTGGGTTCATCAACGATGCCCTCTGTCACTATGTGTTCGCTCGTGTTTCTGTATCTCCTGAACCTGGCCATTGCGCCTGTCTTCACGGCGACTGCAAAGGGAAAAGACAAGGGTGACAAGAAGGGCTTTGACATCAAGTCTCTCTCTCTAAGAGAAGTTGGAGCACGCAACACAGTGGTGAGTGAAAAGTCTATACGTATGAGGCAACAGTTATCAAGTGCGAGCATCTAATGGCAAGCAGGACTGGCGCGTTTGGCTCGAGCAGGACGGCGACCCAATTTCCTTCTGGCACGACATTCCGCTCTACCCCGACGAGAAGCAGAACAACATTGTCAACATCTATGTCGAGATTCCTCGATGGACGGATGCCAAGATTGAGACCAAGCGTGACAAGCCCTTGAGTATGTTGCAAGCTGCACCCACCTTTCCTAAATGCTGATCGCCATCAACGTCTTCAGACCCCATCTTTCACGACGACAAGGACGACGTACCTCGGTACGTGGCCAGCATCTGGCCTCACAAGTCATATCCCTTCCTTTATGGCTCGCTGCCCCAAACGTGGGAGAACTCCAACATCAAGCACAACTTTACTGGGTACATTGGCGACAATGACCCCATGGATGTGGTTGACATCAGTGCCATTGAGTGGGTGTTGATGAGTTAGACTACGAATGAACTGGCCAGCTGACGGTCATTTAGCCCCGGCTATGTTGGCCAGGTCAGGACGATTAAGATTCTGGGTGCCATTCCCATGATTGATGTTCGTATCTGCTCTCTTTCAAAATAATTAACTTCTATCATGATTCCTCCTCTAACATGACTTTACAGGATGAGACCACGGATTGGAAAGTCATTGGCATCAACATCAACGATCCCCTGTCGAAGAAACTCGAGAGTAAGACACTATCTCAGTAACAGCAGCCAAATGCTAACAAGTCAGCCATCGACGACCTCGAAACATACCGCCCCGGCCTCAAGCAGACCTTTTACGACTGGTTCACCGTAGCTCTCCACCACCCCATCAAAAGAGGAAACACAGCTGACAACAAAACGCAGTACTACAAAGTCCTCCGCAGCGGCAGCCTCAACACCATCTTCGGCAACAAATACCAAGACTCCGCGACAGCCCGCAACATCGTCGCCGAGAGCCACGGCTTCTGGAAGGATCTCGTCAGCGGCAAGGAGGACCCCGGCAAGATCAGCATCGCGCAGACGTCGCAGCCCGACGTGCAAGGGAGCTACGTCAAGAGCAAGGACGCCACCAAGAAGTTTGACCTGCCCAAGAAGTCGGACGTTAAGACGCCCAAGGAGAGGCCTGCTAAGTATGACAAGTGGTTTTATCTGGATGAGAACTTTGAGCCGCTGCCGGAGCAGGAGATTGATGTTGACTGAGTTGTTGGTTGAGATGGAGTAAAGGGGTCATGTATATATATATTTGGAAAGTGTGGAATGTGTAAGTGCCTTCATATGTCATGCATATCAAAGCAATCGCTTGTCTATTATTGTTTGCGCTATTACGTTCTAATCATTTGTGATACTTCCAAAAAATCATCATCGTGTATATCTATCTTGTTATGCCCTCTCTGTATGTACCCCCGGCCAAAGCAGACATTCACCTATTCCCGAGTTCATTTACTCGTACTTGTGCGTTTCAAACTTGCTCTTGGCCCTGATTCTCGGCCCAAATTTGAAGAGCACCCAGGGAATAGGAATCAAAGCTAGAGCAATGAAGCCCAAGAGACTGCTGGCCCAGTGAATGCCCAGCGTGGTGTACACTATCGGAGACTGTTAGTAAATCTGCATGTGCGTAGCTGGACGAGTTCAAACGACACCAAACTCACTCTGAATCGTAAACAAGGGAAACACGCCCGCAAACCCATATCTTGCCAGACTATTCGCGCTGGACGCACTCGCAACGACGTTGCCCGTAAACGTATCCGTAGTGTACTGCATCGTGCTCACAAACACGCACAAGTTGCCCCAAGCAAACGGGATAATCGCCGCCGCCGGGATCGCCCAAGAGACACCCTGCCGAGCCGTCCATGCAAACCAGAACAGGCCGAGGGGCAGCCCGAAGCTGCCAAACATGGCGGGATACAGCCTGTGCTCGGGAGGAACCCGGTGAGGCGGATAGTTGGGGATCTGCTTCCGGTAGAGCAGGACTTCGCAGGCCATGATGGTGGCGAGGCCGAGGACGCAGCCGATGACGATGGAGATGAAGACCAGGCCGGACTGCTCCGTGGTGAAGTGGTACACGGTGCCAAAAGTATACGGAACGCCGCCGAAGAAGCTGAAGAGAGTTCCAAAATCAATGGCCACGTAGAGGCAGATGAAGGAGACGATCGGTTCGGTGAAGAGCATCTTGACGGGGCGAATGGCCGCGACAACGGCAAACGTCTTGATGCGCTGGCTCAGGGGGGGTAGAGGCGGGAGCTCGATGCCGCGCTTCTTGGCCAGGCGGCGCTTGAGGATGGGATGGAAGGTCTCGCCGATGGTGCAGCCGAGGCCGATGCTGAGGGCGGCGAAGAAGAGCATTGTCCATTCGGTCCAGCGCCAGCCTTTCTCAACGGAGACGAAAGAGCCGATGACGGGGCTGTCCATTGAACTTGATCAGCTTGACATCAAGAGGAGGAGGAGGAGGCCATGAAAAGGCAAACTCACCCTAAGCCGGGACCCAGGAAAGGAGTGAGAATAAACAGTGCGCTCACAGGCCCCCTCGACTTGGGCATAAACGTCTCCGACAGCGACCCGGGCGCATTCGCCAGCACGGGCGCCCAGAAGAAGCCCGTGAGGAAGCGCAGGAAGCACAGCGCCCCAAAGTTGTGCACGAGGCCCGCGCCCACGGTGAAGAGCGCGCCAATTGTCATGCCGCCCATGATGACGGGGTACCGGCCGATGGTCTCGGAGAGGGGCCCGCCGAGGACGGGGCCGATGCCGAGGGCGACTACGTAGAGCGTCAGGGGGAGCAGGGCGACGGTGCGACTGACGCCGAATTCTTCTTGGAGGAGGTTGACGGAGGAGCTGGAGATGGATGTGGCCGTTGATCTGTGTGATTTCTTGTGTTAATTGCTACTGCTCTTTGAGATGAACAGTGTTATACCCGGCGGAGATGGGGATCAGGGGCTTACATCGTGAGGCCCATGGTGGCCAGAGCGAATACCGTCAGGGCTTTCTTCCACGCGGGCCAGTTGTACGGGTTATGAGGGTCGTTTTCCCAGCCGAGGGGGTCTGGATCTTGGACGACCTGTCCTTTTTCGGCGTCGCTGTTGCTGTTGCTGTCGCTGTTCCCGTACTGGTCCTCCGGCTTGACCACCAATGTCCTGTCGTCCTGGCCATCGGACACGGTCGAGCCGTCAATCACCCCTGGAGATGCCATTCGGTGTCTGATCCTTCCTCTCTTTCTGCTCCTTCTTTCAACGGCGGTTGGGGTAGGTCGAGAGATTGAGTGAGTCCAGGTCGATGTTGATGGCCCTCAGTAGTCGACGGGAATGTCCCTTTGTTCTCGACTCTAACGAGTGTCTCGATGTCGCTATTGTATAAGTCCAAACCAAGACCCGTATATTTTCAATCTTGGTCTCTTGTTCACTGCATGTTTCGTATTAGCCCTTGCTCTTGATATTCGACCGGTCAGGTTGGAAAACCCCAAATACTAGGGCAAGCATTAGGACACTCACCCAGGCAAAGGGGCCCATGTTCTTTTAAAGCAGCCATATCCCCCCAACCCACCCACCATTGTCCCCTTGCATCCCATCAACTGACTACACCTACATGGATTCCATTGAATTACACAAGAATACACCAGCAAATCTCTGGTTGGTAATCCGGAAGGCGCCTCAGATCGCCGGCCAACGGGCCGGGTCCGAAAGAAAAGCGGGCATTTCCGGATTACTCAACACCTCACAAACTGCCGAGGCATTCCAACAATTCCTCCAATGACATCGCCAGTAACCAGTTGACGCCATGCCAGTTTATGGGATCTTGATTACTATACATATTTCTGATTATTGCTTTTCTGTTCATGATGGCTGCTGGATATGACTTTTCAATCGGGCGTTTTCCACGTGAAGTCCTTCTGTCGGGGCCTTTCTTCGATAAGAAGCAGTCCGTTTACTTCGAACCAGGGTTGGAATGCCCGAACAAAGTAACAATGCCCGCAAGAAGCCCGCTCCAAGTTCAACGCCACGGAAGGAATCGAAGGAAGGGAGAGAACATGTAAGAAGTTAACTTCATCTTCAAGTTGTTGGCTATGGGTCTGTGGCGCATAACCTGAAGAAACACGGCGGATACTGGACGCGATCAGAATAATGTCCGTGCCGAGTTTTGGAGATGAATTCGTGATTGCCGTTCGTGTAAGTGAGCTGAAGGATGCCGAGCTGAAGCTATCCATAGAAGGGCGAGGCTTTCGGCGGGTTGGGTCCTTTGGTATGCGTGGGATATTCACGGCAGATGATTCCTCGAATGTCTTGTGAGAAGCACACCCGTACCATTTCCCTATGATGGCATCTGGCTGAACTGCTGCAATATTACCTGTTCGGCAATATTGTACACATATCATGGAAGTGGTAGCAATGTGAGCATCAAGGCATGCTCCTGTCTCTACAAGGCACAATGCTTGTCACGACATAGGCCTAATACAGACAGCACATTCACGACTGCAGGCACAATGTAACCTTCTATCTTTGCATCTCACTGGGAGTAGCATCAGACTACGGGCAGATGGGTGGCAGCCACCTGCGTAAGGTCGCTTCACACCAACTTGTTTGTATGCCAGTAACTACTCCCAAAGGAACTTTCAAGAGGCTCGCACAAAGCTGCAGCCTGCGTATGTTCAGCACGATAGCAAGCGAAGCTCACTAATCGCGAACCACTGGACCCAAGCCACCGTCAGAGGCAAACCGACTCGTATATAACCATCGATCTAAGGTACGCCTAAGCCGAGATCTACCTACGATAGACTGTGAGCTTAGAAATCGAGAAGGATCTAGTTGAGATGTCAGATCGAACAGAAGCATCCTGTTGAAGCCACGATTATGTGATCCCGAGGCAGAGAGAACTGTTTCGGGCGACGGACAAGCATCAGGAGCCGGGGCCGTAGCGCCGTATTACGCAATAGGCATGAGGTAATGAGGCGTCAAATGAGGCAATTGCTCGATTGGGGAATCTTTGTCTTGTTGAATTGGGGTTATGACAAAGAAGTTGCTGAAGATGGATCTTGCGTAAAGCTGCCCGAGGCTGGTAGTATGGGGTTGTGGCTTGTGATGCCTGCCTACAGACTCTCCGAGAGTCATCGACTTTTAGCTTGATCATGAATAAGGAAAACCAAACACAAGCCCTTGTTGTCTGATCTTAGCTGAAGGGTGCCATCTATTCCTATCAGGACAAGTTTTCAAGTCGTACAAGGATAGATTTGTTCTATAGATTTGAAACCGACCCATCAGCCCCGGTTGAGCAACAGCCGAGCCACTGCCATGAGCCCACGCTGGATAACGCAAAGCAACTATATCACTGGCTATTGAAGTTACATCTCGCAGCCGCGAATTGTATGGTCTGAAAATCATTCGCCAGTATTTCTCAACAAGTGTTGGGGGTTTTGCCGGCTCTTACTCATTCGCCGGTGGTTGAGTCATGCGGGGGCTACGAGGCCTGTACCCTGCATGAGGCATCAAACAACCATCAACATGACCATCACGGCGAGTTCAGATGAGAGATTTTCGAGCTTTTATGGCAATTCTGTGGGTTATGAGGGCTTCTTGGACGGATGAGAGAATGTTGCGGTGACGACAACAAACATCAGACTGTCTAGGATCATCGGGGGGGTCCACAAGTCGTCTTTATATCTCACTGGCCTCACTCAACCTGTCGACTACACAAAACCAACAACAACATCTGGCATCACCACCACCAGCACAGCCCATCATGGCCGCCTCAAGGCCCAAGCCCCGGTTCGCCACGCCCCTCCCCCAGTCCCCACGCTCCGACGTCCTCGAGTGGAAGTTCCCCAAGCCGCACAGCCAGCTCGTCCTCACCGGCCGGTCCCGCGCCGCCTGGCACACGTCCTTTGTGATCCCCTCGCTCAACCTGCTGCTGGACGCCGGGCTCGTCGTCAACAACCAGCGGCCCAAGCACATCTTCCTGACCCACGGCCACAGCGACCACACGCTGCTGGCGCCGGCCTTTGTCAAGCGCGACGACCCGCCCGACGTCTTCTGCCCGGCCCAGATGCGCAAGGCCTTTGACGACTTTGTGCTGGCCAAGACGCTGCTGAACCTGGGCGGCGAGATTGGCGCCGAGGACGCCGAGGTCCGGGGCCTGCCCATCGACGACGCGGTGCTTGCCCGGAGCGAGGAGCTGGGCCGGACGCCCTCGGCCACGGCCTTTCTCAACACGCACTTGACCCGCGGCCTGCGCGACGGCGACACGGTGCCGCTCCGCCGCGCGCAGGGCATCACGGCCACGGCCTTCGCCTGCGACCACACGGTGCCGTGCCTGGGCTACGTCTTCAGCAAGACGACGCAGCGCCTGCGGCCCGAGTTCGCCTCCCTGGCCGGCCCCGAGCTGCAGGCCCTGCGCCGCGCCGGCACCGAGCTGACGGCTGCCCACACGGCGCCCGTCTTCGCCTTCCTGGGCGACACGACGGCGGCGACGCTGGCCGCCGGGCCCGAGTGGCTGCGCCAGGAGATCCCCGTCGTCATCACCGAGTGCAGCTTTCTGTACCCCGAGCACGAGGCCCAGGCGGCCAAGACCAAGCACACGTTTTGGCGGGACCTCGAGCCTGTGATCCGGCGGTGGCCGCGCACGACGTTTGTCCTGACGCACTTTAGCATGCGGTATGATGACGCTGAGATTGCGCGCTTCTTCAACGAGATGCCTGATCCGCCGGCGAACATGGTCGTCTGGGCGGATCTGGAGTGCTGATGCGAATGGACAAGAAAACTCGGCGTCTGCAACAAAGGTCAACAGAGGGCTAGACGAGGCGGTCGAGTCCTATGATCTTTTGTGGACGTTTTAAGCGACGCCACTCATTTCTGCACCGCCCCTTGGGGATGAGTTGTCACTTGTGTCACCGGTGGAATATTGCGCGTAAAGTTGCGTGTTTTGGTGTGACCTTGAGGAGGGCTCGACTTGCGACGGAGGGGAGCGAATGGGTAGATGCTTCAGGGGCTTTCGAGGCATCTCATTCGAGGGACTCCAAACGAGCGCAGACGGGCGAAAAAGGGGGAAATCACAGGACGACTGTGAAGCAGCAGCTCAGACAAAGCTATCCAGCTACAACGGCCCTCTCCCGACTTACACAAGCCGCAGATTTATTCTATTTAAAGGAACAAGGGTCCTCGGAGCCGCGCTTCGTCGGGAATTCGAAAAGAGAAGACGGACGATGAAGAAACAAGGAGAGTCTTTTTCTCTCTTCCAGGTTTCTCCTGTTTTGCTTTTCCAAGGTACACCAAGGGCTCGACGTCTCACAAGCCCAACTATAAAAGGCAACTCTGCGCAAAAGCAAACATTTCTTTTTTTAAAATCTTCCTGCCCTTGCGAGAAAGGCCGGCACGGGTCGAATGTTTCTCGGTGCGTATGGGGCCATGCGATTTGCAACCTCGTGGATGCTCGGATCGATGTGTCGATGAGGCTGGGTTTGTGACACATAACGGAGGCCGCCTTGTTGGAATTTCAGGCTGTTGAAGTTGATATAATACGGCGTCTTTCTTTGCCATCCTGTCTTCCTTGAGGATCGCAGCCTTGCCCTTCTCAATACCCAAGAATCTCCATGACTGACTAGAAAGACATTCGATCCTCAACTTCACTCACACACATGGTCCTCTATCTCAATCAAAAACCCACCAAACCATCACAAACACAACCACACAGCACACATAGAACACAACTTCCCGCGCTCATCATGTGCGTCCACTTTCAGTCCTGGAACCGCTGCTCCTCCTGCTTCCTCACCTTCAACCGCCGCCGCAACCGCGTGCCCTGCTGGAACGGCAGCCTCTCCCGCTGGCGCGTCCACCGCCACGGCCTGTCCTGCCGCAGCGGCTGGTACGAGCGCGCCGACGACGAGGTGTACACGCACCTGTTTTGCGAGGCGTGCGCCCTCGACGCCGATGACCATGCCCACAACAACAACAACAACAACAACGCCAACCACCACCATGTCGATGGTGATAGCAAGGCGGTTATGATGGAGGCGTGTAGAGGAGGGAGGAGGAGGACGGAGGACGAAGCTACAGCTCTGACAACGGATGTGGCTACGAGTAGGGACATGGCTGTGGCGAAGAAGAGGCGGGTGAGAAGCTTGAATGGCGTGTTTGCGAGGTTATTCTCGTTGGGAGACGTTTTGCGCGTTTGCAAGACGAGGAAGGGCAAGAGACGTTTTCGCGTCAGGATATGGATGCTCTGATCTTGAAACCACCTCAGACTCTAGACATGTTCAATCTACTAATACCCATATCAACGACTTGCTTCCCCAGACGAGAAAATCCAAACCCCATCCCTTTCTCTTGGAAGCCCCCATCTCCCCCTTTCCAAGAACAGCTCCCATCACGAGAATCCAACAACCCGGTACCACCAAGCTCTACCTACGCGTTAGGACCCCTTCATTAACCTCACCGAAAGGGGGAAAAAAATACCTAAATAAAAGGGGCAACATGCGCCCCTCCTCCTCCTCCCGCATGCAATCCGCGCCCTGTCGTAGCACACAAACCGGGCCCTCGCAGGTTTTCCTTTACCCCGTTACCCAAAGCATTGTACCCAAACATGAAGTCATCTGTCTCCCCCGTTTTCGAAAGCGGGTCAGTCAGCGTGACTCTTCTACTCCGTCGTCTTTTCTTCCGTTTGCTCGTGTCCTTTCTCTTCACAGAGCTTGAATCCTCGTAATCATACCCTCACGGCCATGGCTTGCACTGACACTTGACGCATTGCTTGAGTTTCATCAAGTGGACCGGATATATCACATTTATGTATGATGGAGAAATGCCGTACGCAGCATGTAGTGTGAGGACATTGAAACGCAATCACGACTCTCTTTCTTACAAAAGAAGGCATCTCTGAAACAAAAGACAATCACCACGTCCCCAAACCCTTGACACAAATCGTGTCCCTCATCCCCCCTTCCTCCCTCTCCCCGGCCTGCTGCCTGTTGATTGCTGGCTGAAGTGCTCCATGCATCTCTCAACCTCCAAAGACACCATAGCAAAAGACCACCTCCCCTCCGATATAGTAACGTTCCAAGCAAAGTCACCTTCGTCCTACAACAGTCACGCGCTCCCCAAAACCACGCCCAAACACAAGGATACAGCACCGCCACAGATTCCACAGACACAGAGGCACAAAAGTTACGTGATGCGTCATAAACACAATAAGGCACCCGAGTCATATGGGCTGAACAGAGTCAAAAGAAGAAACCCCCCTTGTATAACTGAAACGCTTGACCGTCTTTTCTTTGTGTATCTGAAATAGGGCAGGACTGGGCTGATGGCTATATCTCGTGATATTCTCTATCCCCTACTCGTCACTTTTCATGATATACCCGGCGGATATGATTCAAACAGCTTGTCTGACATGATCAACCTGGTATTGCTCCATGGAACTTTCGAAGAAAACAGACGTTGTATCGGATGCCTCATGGACGATTTGGGAGCAGATACTCCGAATCTCTCACTTAGTTTCACGCATTCCCCAAATGTCATCAAGTCATTGTAAATATTCTGGCAGGCCATGGCCTTGCATTTACGATACGATGCCCCTCTACTCAATCCTCAGCATCCCTAATGCTTCTCCGATAGAACCAATAGCTTCGTGATTATACATATACAAACCGTGCATCCTGCACCGGATCCCGTTCCCAAACGATAAAACATGCTGTGCCTTTTCTTGTTGCCCCCCTTTCCTACATGTCGTGTTATATAAAAAAAGACAAGGAAACCAGGAGCGTGGTTCCAAGAACGGCCTAGCGAAAATGAAGTGGCCGTATTAACGATTGCTGGTTTATATGCCGCTGTAGATGTATTTGCTCGATACTGTCGTGGGGGTAGAGAACGGAGCCATGTACATGTACGTGGCCTTCTTTGTCCCCATTCTTCGGATGTTTCCTGAAATTTACTCGTCCTCCTTGGCCGCGCTCTTGGCCATGAGATCCTTTTCGGTAATGTAGAATTCGGACTTTTCGTCGAGAAACTCTTGGTGGAACAGCTCGAGATAGCGGCCGGGAACCTGCTGGCCGACAAACACCTTGATCCAGCTGTCCTTTCCGGTCCACAAGTGGCGGATGAAGCGTCCTTCACACTCAGAATCGCTGTTAGGGAAACCGTTGGCGTCGGTGCAGGGCAGCTGCCGGATGTCGTCGGGGTAGTCGTATCGGATAAAGGTGCCGAAGCCGCCTTGGTCGGTGGGCCGGCCGGGCGAGTTGGTGCGGAACTCGACGCACTCGGGGTGCTTGCCGTCCTCCTCGGGACATCCCGCCCAGGCGTCCATGATCTCGTACGTCTTGGGGTTGTTTTGCGCAACGATGAAGCCGGTGTTGAGCATCAGCTTGCCGAACTTGTCCTTGTTGTACTCGCGGTTGGGGTCCACGGCCAGGGCGAGGGAGTTGTTGCGAGGGTCGAGGTTCCAGTAGTTCAGCAGCCACTCAAAAGGAAGGTCGAGATTCTGGAAGATGGCGTCGGAGTCGAGGTACAGGCAGGTCTTGTGCTCCTTGAGGATAGTGGAGATGACCGGGGCCTTTTTCCACGAGGCGCGGCGGTCCTCGGGCTTCTCAATGGCGACAAAGTAGTACTTGTAGCCGTGGATCTTGGCTGCAGGCCATGAGTTAGTGTGGGCTTCAAGTACGAATAATTTTAACAGAACGTACCATAGAGCCAGTGGTTCAGAACACCCATAGACAGGCCGTGGACCTTGTCTGCGTTCTTCTCCCAGCTCATGACATTGGGTCCGAAGATCTGGTGAGGCGCATCAAAGGGGCGGTTATCAAGATCGATGATGCACAAATCGTGGCCGAGGGGTTCCGGAAAGTGAACGCCGTGCTTGAGGTCGAACTTGAAGGCGCCAAACGGCTGATAGAAGCTGGAGTTGGGCGTGATGGACGGCTTGTGCACGTCGAACCAGACATCGCGGAAGCTGGATTCGGGAATGTCGGGCTTGGCGGGCTGTTTGGGCCTGGTAGGCTCGACGGGCTCGACGGGTTTCACCGGCTCGGACGGGGGAGCCTGCTTGGAGGGCTCAGAGGGAGCGGTGCCTGCGTTTGGCTGCGTCCTGCAGGTTGTGAATGGGTCAGTCAGCTAGCTGTTTCCTGTGCGACATCCACGATGCCCTCGGCGACTCTAGTCATCGTACCTGTTGGGCAGCTCGGCAACGTCCAGCTGGTTGTAGACGAGGCCAGCAAAGACAATGATGAAGATGATTGCGCCGGCCAAGAGGGCCGACAGCTTGGAGGATCGAACGCCGCCGACAAACATTATCGCTGCATACTCCGCCTGTCGCTGCGAAATCGAAGAGCTGGAACCCTGCTCTGTTCTGCTCGGCTGTGGTGCTGCGCGGTCGCAAATAAAGAGAGTGAGAGTGAGGACCCCTAGCCAGCAATGACTCGTGTGCCTGCCACAAAAGAAGGAGAGAAGAAGGCGGTAGTAGTTGTAGTAGTAGTTATTAGGGAGACGACACGCAAACGGAATAAAAGCCGAACAAGAAACAAGAAGCACAAAAACGAAGGGAGGAGGAAAAGGCGATTGGCGACAGCGTCGAATAGAGAAGCGCTCGGGTTTGGCGAAGAGGCGCGTGGAGGCAAAAGAGAGGGAAGAGGGAAAAGGGGGCAGAAGAAACTGGAGACGCAGATTGAGGCTTAGACACGTTATCGGGGTACGTACCGTTTAGATGGTGCAGGTAAGGTACCTGCTAACAGAAGCGGCCGTCTGTCAGTAGCAGCAGACGCCAAAAGCCGCGGCTTGGCGATAAATGGTGAGTTCGGAATTCAACGTTCTAGTGAACTTCTTGCAGCGCAAAGGGCCCCGTTTCTCAGGGCCTGCAGTGCCCACTCACAGCGGCTTGCGTACGCTATCAGACGCTGCTAGCAGGGGCCTGTTCAATGGATGGTCTGCTTGCGAATTGGATCTCTGGCTTTGGGTGGGCGCTGCGAGGATTGGCGCTAGCATCGACTTGATGGGGACCCGATTGTGTGTGAGGGTCTGGCAGTTCTGATTCCATGTAAGACGACTGCAGCCATCGTTTCAGTTCAGCTGCTGGCTGGGACAAGTTGAGTGCTGACAGTGGGTGCTTACTCGCTGCAAGTGCTGGAGAATGTAATTACTAGAGGCTTGAATTGACACGAACTGGTGATTTCAGTGCTTACCTCGTCTCCCGTACAAGCACTCGTAATGATGCTGGCCTCTTCCGGCTCGATCCGTAACAAGAGAGACAGAATGCATACAACACAGCCAAGCAACGTGTGTAAGCCGCCAAGAAAGTTGCCAACAAATTGACCATGCAATCGGATTCAACCGGACAAGTGTAGAGAGCAACATGACGTTGACAACCTCACATCCCTTTCCAAGCGAAGCACACACTCCATGCAGCCCCTCTTCGTCGCCGAGAGGAGGTGATGGCGATGGCTTGCCAAGATGATGATGCATCCAGTAATAAGTGCATTCGGTTAGCTCAAACCCCTCAGCCCAGTTTCGACTCCGCGGATGGCTTGAATTAAGGTGATGCAACAATGAATTCCATTTCCGCATTCATCATAATGAGCTCCATCATTGGTGGGTGATATCTACAAAAATATACAAAATGCTGCAAGTGCAAAAAAAGAAACGTTGCGTGAACTGGGAATCGAACCCAGGGCTCCCCGACGTTGCGGATGGCAACGGAGAATTTTACCACTAAACCATTCACGCTACTCCATTTGATGCTAACGATGTCGACTACAACTGTCTATAATCCTCAACCCCGCGAAATGCTCACCCTCCGGCACCAGTCGCGCCCATGGGCAACCTGGTAGTCGCACAGACTCGTCTCCATCACGATGCTGATCAAGCCCGCAATGCAAATGCCTCCGCTGTCACTCACCGTCGTGGCGCTGAGACTGAACTCACGCTCCTCTGCCGGCACGTTTTCCATGATTTCAGCAAAGCAGTTCACGTAGACGGCGCCGCCTAGGAGGCCCTCCCAGAAGATGATGATGAACACGATCCAGACGGAGGGAATGAAGAAGAACATGGCATGCAGCGTTAGTAGGACAAGGTTTCCGACCTGGAGCAAAGACGGCAGGTATAAGTGGTGGATGCGGATAAAGGCTGTAGAAGATCGCGAGATGAAGACGCCGATCTGGTAGAGGAACCCGTAGAAGGGGTAGAATTCACGATATTCGGTGAAAGGCGAGGATTCGAGGGGAAAGAGGAGCGTGGGCGACACGCCCTGGTTGATGGTGTACTCGGCCACGTACACCAGCAGCAAGGGCGCCATGTACGGGATGAAGAGCGCCTTGGCTCTCCGCAGGTTGCTCTGGAGCGTATTGTGCGACTCAGCCCGACTCATCGCATACGCAGTGTTTGCTGACAGGACAGATGGCTCTGGTGCAAGCAGAGCGGAAGTGCTCTCTGCCAGGTCCTGCTCCGCCTGTCCCGCGTCCACTTCATCATCCACATCTCCCCCGGGAATGGCATCGTATTTCTTGCCTTGACGCAGTGGCTCCAAGGGGAGGATGAAGAAGAAGCTGATGAACATGATGGCGGGCAGACAGGCCGAGAAGAGCAGGCTCTGCTGCACGGTGAACCCCCACCATTCCGTCAACAAGACATACAACCCTGCACCAACCAGACCTGCTGCACCAGTCCCGGATCCCCAGCCGGCCAAGCTCACATGTCCGTAGTAATGAGACAGTCCCAGGAAGCTGAGCTCGCCGCCGCCGCTGCTCAGACTGGCCAGGACCACTCCGACCATCTTGACCGGCACCGACTCGGACGGCGGTGTAAGAGCAATCATGAGCATGCCGCCCGCGGATAGCGCAATGAAGATGAGGACTCGTATCGGGTACGGTATGCGATGGATAAAGTACGGCGCAATGAGCTTGGTGAAGAAGGACGGGACGACATCAGCGAGGAGGACGACGCCTTTCGGGAGGGAGCCGACGAGGTCCTGGGCGGCGGAGAGGATGATGACGTAGAGGACATTGTTGATGAGGCCTGCAAGAAGACACGGTCAGCTGTGGGTGAAAGACATTGTTTCTGACAAGTCGGCCAAGCGCACCAAGGAGCCAGAAGGCGACAACGACCCTCATGTTGGGATGCTTGACCAAGCTGTTGATCCTGGCCCTGTAGACAGCCCAGGAGGAGGCGGGAGAGCCCGGCATGGGGAGAAGTCCAGAGGAAGACGGGGAGCGGCTCGGCATTCTATCAAGGTCGCATGTGAATCGTCACCGAGCGAACAGCATTATTATGTTGATTGTGTCAATAGAGCGCTGCTTGGCGCAAGTTGAGGTGTTGGAGAAGTACAGGAGTAGCTGACGTGGGTCACGCGAAGGTTGGAGGATGTCACAGATAAGGTCCACGATAAGACATTGGAGCAATGACGCAGCTAATTTTCAAGCCTGAGATGGCTTCAACACATCCACTTACAAGCCTCAATTGCTACCCAAGATATTATACATTTTCATCCATTTCATTTCATTTCATTGCAATTATTTACTTTTCATATTTCGTCGTTCAGTTACTGGTTCCGGTTCGCCGAATACCCCTCCGTCTCCCGACTCGCCTGCGTCACGCTCTCCGGCGCAGTCCAGCCCTCGGCCGAGATGCTGTCCTGCACGCTCTCGGGCATGTAGTAGTCGCTGCCCTTGAACTGCGAGCCTCCCGGGCCCGGCGGGTTCTTGCCAACGTTCTGCCTGGACGCGGCCTGTCCCTGGGCGAGGAGGTCGTCTTTCTGGCTGAGGCCCTGCGTCTCGTCGACGTCCGCATCTACGACGTCGGGGTCGTTTCGGCCGGGGTTCTGGCTGTAGGATTGGGCGATCTTGTCCTCGGGGCCTCCTGGGCCTTCGTACAGATGGCCTCTAGCTTGTCTATGAAATTATCTAGTTAATATTTTGTTTCAGGTGTTGACAGTGATGACGGTGACAAACTCACCTTCCACGTGCATCAAGGTCGCCTCCTTCACTCGGAGGGATACGCTTGTTGTACCCTCTGTTCGTGCTCAAATCGTCCCCGTAAGCAACCTCGGCCCCCTCGAACTTCTTCTCAACGTTGACGTCGACTCCGGCATCGTTATTTGACGGAGGACGGGCGGCGCCGGTCTTGGCCTGGTAGGTGTTGAGGTCTGCCTCGGCCTGGCGGGAAATCTGTTCGTAGTTGGACATTTTGATGAGCTTGAGATGATGATTTTGTCGTAAGTAGAGTCAATTGAGTGATGAGTGAAGTTGTGAATAGTTGAGTTCTGATCGAGTGCTCGTTCATCGTCGAGGGAGCAGTTCTTATAGATGCTGGATGGCAACGATGTCATCTCTATGACCTCAGAGCAACGCGATATGATTTCATCGCTGCCACAATGGCGAACAAATGTGGACCAGGACCGTTGATTTATACCAAATGGAACAATAAAATCGAGATCAATTCTAGGCATATCTGGCTCATCATATCTGATGCCGGAAGCTTCTTTGGCTTCTAACCTTTCTCTGCTTGGCATCGTCGACACCACGGCAGTTTGATGATGCGATTCGCGGAGAATGATCGTCGTCTTGGACAGTATGATTGTACTGTAAGCTTCGGAGCAATTCATCCAGGAATATCTGTGAGAACACCAGTTCACCAATTGAGATACTTGATGCCGAATCTATTGAATCAACTGTGAATTCTTGATTTTAGAGATGTTTTTGATATAAAAACGTCTTAGAAGCGATGCGCATATCTATATCCGTAAAAGCCCGGCAAATCCCCGGCCGAAACTGACGACATCGCAATCGCAAAGTTGCGACTCTCTTTTTGCGCCCGCCTCACTTATCAAAAAATCCATCCACTTCCAATCCAACCACTCCAGCCCACGCCAACGCCGGAAATCGCTTTTGAAAACACCCTTGAACGAATCGCATCGGCGGCATCTACTTGTTACTCTCCAAATTTATCAAACCAGACAAAATGGTAGAAGACGCCTGCCCAGTCGACCACAAGACCCGCGACGCCTGGCTCGCCCAAGCCCGCGCAGCCGAAGCTTCCAAGAACCAGCAGCTCCCAACCTCAACCCCAACCTCACAACCTCAAGCATCCAAATGCCCCGTCGACCACTCCTCCACGAAACCCTCCGCCTCATGGACCCAAACAATCTCCTCCTACATCTGGTCCACCCCCTCCCCCGAACCGCCGTCAAACCTCCCCGCAACCCACCCCGCGATACCCTCAACCTCAAGACAATCATCAACCCTCGAAACCTCCCGCGTAACCTCCTCCATCCCCCGCTCCTTCACCACATTAGACGAAACATGCCCCGTCGACCACGGCGCATCCGCCAATCCTCCCACCCCCTCCAACGCCGAAGTCGAGTCTGGCGCCGACGCCGCCTCGGGCAACTGGGTCTACCCCTCCGAGAAGATGTTCTTCGAGGCCATGAAGCGCAAGGGCTACGACGCGCGCGAGGTCGACATGAAGACCGTCGTGCCCATCCACAACGCCGTCAACGAGCGCGCCTGGCAGCAGATTAAGGAGTGGGAGGCGCCCTATCTGGCTGGCTCAAAGTACGTCTCCTCCTTCTCTCCTCCCATCACAACTCTCGTCCCTATACCCAACTCCACTCACATGATCCCTCACCCACGATGCAATGAGGAGAAGTGCTAAACAGAAAGCTCAGATGCTCCGGCCCCAAACTCGCCTCCTTCGCCAACAAAAGCACCCGCATGACCCCGACCGCCCGCATCAACACCATCCTCGGCTACACCGCGCCCTTTGACCGCCACGACTGGGTCATCGACCGCTGCGGCGTCCGCGTCGACTACGTGATTGACTTTTACGCCGGCCGGCCCGGCGGCTCGGCGGCAGGGCCGAGCTTCTACCTCGACGTCCGGCCGAAGCTGAATACCATGGAGGGCGTCAAGATGAGGGTGATGCGGTGGACGGGGTTGGCGTGAGAAGACTCAGAGAGACAAGGGAGTGCTGCATGATATGATTTATGGATGATCTGAGAGGGGAAAAAAAAGGGCGTTCTGTTGGAGGCAATGTGCTGCGTTAGACATATAGATAGACGGAGCCTATGGGGAGTTCCTTGTACAATACAATCTCCCATACAAAGTACTTCCTTAGAGACTCTTTCATGCCATGGTATCATGTCATTCATCAATTCATAGCATCATCCGATGCTTCCCTTACTATCTGTATACCACACCTTCCGCCCTTTCGGCCCCATTTACAGTCAAGGTTAACTCTCTTGAGAAGCCATTTCCATCGCCCATTTGCCTCCCCGCTCGTGGCTCGTTGGTAGCAGAATTTGGGTGCATCTACAAATTCTTGACTCGCCTCTTGCGGACCTGCAGCCGAACAGGAGCCCTCGTCTCCAAAGCCTGCGCATCAGCGCTCCATCCCTGCCGCTTCAACTGGTCCAAAAGGTCTTCGCTCTTGTACCGCGGCACAAACTCGCTGTCCCTGTCCTTACCTGCAATGCTAAACTTCCTGCCATTGCCCTCGACGCCGGCATCGCAAAATAGCTCATCCAGCTTCTGCGTATAGGCACCGTCATTGTCCATCAGCCACGCAATCTCCATGGCGGCAAACCATGCGAGCACGGCATCCATCGGGCTGGCTCCGTCCCAGAGCAGCAGCTTGATGCGGGTGAGGCGGCCGGGGACGCGAGAGCAGATGAAGCGGGTGTGCATGGCGCCGTCGACAATGATGAGCTTATCGTGGGCATCGGGGCAGCTCATGGCGTGGCTGTAGCTCTCGGCATATTCGAGATGGACGACCTCCTTTCCTTGAGCATTGCGGATGGCGGGGCTCCAGAAGATGATGCTCTCTCTTTGGGCGACCTGCTCCGGGGAAAGCACCTTGCCGCTCTTGAGATACTCCTCAAACAAGATGGTCGCTCTCTGTCGGTTGAGAGTGCTCATGCAAACGCTGCGAACGCCAAGGTAATTCATGGCAAGATGGGCAAGGACGAGGACAATCATCAGGAGCACAACGGCCGAGTGACTCTCCACCGTCTTCACGACCAGAGTGCCCACAAGCAGACCGATCAATCCCACGGCCGTCTCCTGGCTGGCCTCTTTTGCGTTGAGTTCGGCGAGATTGTCCTGTCTTGCAAAGTGCACACTAAGCGCAGCCTTGCTGGCACCAGCAGCAACACCGCACAACGCTCGAAGTGCTTCACCAGTGCTCAGCGCGACAACTTTGCCCCAAGAACCCAGATACGGACTGTAGAGCTCCAAAAAGAAGGCGGTGTCATTGAACAAGTCGGCCAGGAAACGATAGCGCTTTGCGTCGGGCTCGATGCGAAGGCCAAAGCGGTGGGCAAACACGATCGTGGCAATACGGGACATGGCATCCTTCAGAATGGTGAGCAAGAGGGCAAACGTCGCAGAGGACGAAGCATCTCCGACACCCAGACCTTGCAGTAGGGCGCGATTGGCAAGAAGAGAGCTGATGGTGGAGAAGAAGGCCTGGAGAGAGTCAAAGAACTGGTATGACAGGTAGTCCTTGGAGACGGAGTGCGGGAATCCGACGGGGAGGAACGAGTCAAAGACGGCCTTGCGCCATTCGCGTGCCGAGCGGGAGAAGAAGCTGTTGGATCTGTCCTTGCGCTGGATCTGTAGGGAATATTAGAGAGGTGGTGAGCTTAGGCCAAGGGGGAAATGCTCACAGGCAGGACGTGGCCATCGTGGGCGTGCAGCCATCGCTGGACAACGTGGCCAGACTTGTCGAGCTCTATGATGTCGACATCGTTGCCCCAGGCGAGAAGGTCCGTGATTTTCTCGACTCGATCCTCCTGCGGCTCCTGGTATGCGGCCATCGTGTGCGAGCTGAGGCGAGATTTCGTTCACCTTTTGAATCTCAGGTGCGGCAGTGAGGGCGATGATCTCGAGGGTTGCCAACATAGGATACGGTGTTTGCGCGCGGAGAGATGGAAAAGAAGGAATGGCAAAGATGAGACGAGAAGAAAACAGGACTCAATCTAGGAAAAAGAAGTACAGTGAGTTTTGGCTTAGGACTGCAGTGAATGCGAAGTGCTGGAGGTTGCAGAAGGAAAGTTGTCAGCGAAGCGTTGAGGCGATTGTGCGAGGCAGGTGAATCACAAGCGGCAGGCAGCTTTGACCGGAACTGCCAGATCTGCAACAGCATCTGCACGGGCAGACGAGGAGAAAATGCATGGCAATCCGTTTTTTCGATCCTTCTATAGGTATTTGACGTATAAACATTCGATATATATTTTCGCCAGTGTGTATTTACTGCTCATATGCCAACAAACGCCCAGTTCTAATGCTTTTGCTTCTATCGCTTCACAGGCGTGCCGTCCTCGGCAACCAGGAACTCATCCGTCTTCAGGGGACCCTCTCCGACGCCAGTCATGATGACTCTGCTGACGCCCTCCTTGATGGTGGCGGCGATGCCCTCATCCAACTTGACCGTGCTGTTTGTAGCGCTGGCTTCCTTCCAGCCCTCGGCAGTAGCCAGGATCGGCGCAAAAGCACCCAGCACCGTCGCCGCATCCTCCTCCTGGTAGTAGACAACGCAGTTGGGGCCGGCGTCGAAAGTGTACGCAGCAACCGTCTTGCCAGCCTGGGCGTTGATGGCCTCGACTGCGCGAATGGCCGCCTTGGACACGTCGTTCATGTAAAAGATGGGAGGGTAGGTGTCGGCGCAGGTGGCGTGGAACGAGTTGGAGTCGCGCATGGTGACCTCGGCGAACTGGGCAAAGTTGCGGTTCTTGATGGCGTCCTCCATCAGGGCCATGTTGGCGGGCACGACGGTGGTTATCCTCTCCTTGAAGAGGCCCGACGTCGCGACGGTCTGCTGCATGCCCGACGTGGAGGAAACGCCCTTCTTGGCGGCGCTGACGACCAGAATCAGCGCGCGCATGCTCGGCCAGTGGGAGGCGGGGGCGACCAGGTCGGCCATGGAGTCGCTGCCGTCCTCCTTCTCGCCCATTCTCCAGGCGACATAGCCGCCGAACAAGCTGCGGCAGGCTGAGCCTGAGCCCTGGCGGGCAATGAGGGACAGCTCCGCGGGGGAGTCGGGGAGCTCGTAGAGGTTGGCAATGGCCTGGACGAGGGCGGCGAAGCCGGCGGCGGACGACGCCAGACCGGCCGCCGTGGGGAAGTTGTTCTCGGACACAATCTTCAGGGGAAAGGTCGACAGCTTGGGCAGCGAGGTGTTCGCGGCCTCGAGGGCGGCTCGGCGGGCGCGCAGCTCGCGGAAGCAGGCCTGGGTTCGGGCGCCCGAGATGTCGGAGGGCTCGCCGTTGAGCAGCAGGCTGTCGTCGCCGGTGTAGGTGGAGGAGCAGGAGGCGGTGGTGAGGGTGCGGAGGTCGTTCTGGGAGAGCGTCACGGAGAGGGAGCTGTTGGTGGGGAGGTTGAGCTTTGCATCGCGTTTGCCCCAGTATCTGAAGGCATCTTAGTTAGTACTTGATTATCTGGCTTGATACTCGTGCTATAGCCCATCTTGGAGGCTCAATTGCTGGACGTACTTGACAACGGCAATGTTGACGGGAGCAGTGGTGCTCGCGCGGTAGACCTTTGCGTCTGCCATGGCGATGGTTTGGTGGGGTGGATGCGACGCGCTGCGACAGGAGACTGGATTGGCTGCTTGTTTCTTTGTATAGTGCCACGTCTTGCACTGTTTGTAATTACCAAGTTCGAGGATCAGTAAATAGAATTATGGCAACGAGGCTCTTGTCGAGGTGGAAGAAGGAGAAGAAGAGAGGTGGTGATATGGCACAGAACAAGGCACGGCAAATGAAATTGAGCGTTGGGCGCAAAAGCGTCGAACTGTCACCCGTACTTTCACACCGCCCAGCACTGCGCCAACCAGAGCACAGGGAACCCCACGCTAGGCTGTACCAGCTACCTAGGTACTTAGCCTCTACTGTCAATTCCTCCAAAGTGTCGGCGCCAATTTAGAAGGAAAGGATTGAATCCAATCCGTCTTATCGGACCCTTATTCTGATCAGAGCCAACGGGGAGATGCAACGGACGCTCGTTTTCGGCTCGTGGGCGCGGGGCTGGAGCTGCAACCCCCACCATTGAGCGGGAGCTGGCCAGGGGTCTGGACTTGAATGGATACGAGTACGAAGCACGAGAGCCTTGCTTACCTTACTTGGAGTTGTCAGTTGTATACAGCCCTCTTATGAAGTCGTAGTCGGAGCAGGAATTGAAGCAATTGGGTGCATTCTGCAGGATATGAGGTACCTATTAGATGCGCATCTCTATCGAGATTGCTAGAACTTACGGTTGTTGGGGTAGAAGCCGGCATGAGCTGACACAATGCCGCAGAGACTCATCGTCAACAAAGAAGAAGGTTCTCTACTTGGAGGCAGGAAAGTGTCAGCTTGGACTGATGATATCAACGTGTCAAGGCTCTGCCAAGTCATCAACTGGCAAAAATCGACTCATATCCGACGTTGAATGATAAAGTCTGTCATACACCACAGAGACCACCAGCATGCTCTCTCCCATCATGCACTCAGAGCCTCAGCAGTCCTTTTTATAGAAGGAATAGCCCGGCTAACGGTAATATAGAGACTGGGGACAGAACACAGCCAATTGATATGTCATTTCAAGCAAGGTCTCCGAGCATGACAATAATGCGAATGGTGATTCTCAGGGTCAGTTAAGCTGGCTCTTCCAAGCGCGACTGGGCCCGCAAAGACAATGAGCATCCTGAGATACCTTCACCAAGGATTTTGTATCCGTAAGGAGGTATGTACTAGAAGAGAAAAGGCGATGGTGCAACAGAGTAGCGACAGCACTTTGAACACAAGGTTTTGCAACAGGTTGACCCCATGATATCTCCTGCTACAAAACATTATCCAGCGAAAAGGCGAACTTCCAGTACTCGGACGAGATTCAGGCCGTGGTTGAATGCAAATTCGGTAAAATAGGCAACAAGTTGGCATTTACAGTCTGGGTCAGGAAATAGGCCTCGTACTTTCGTGTATATAAGCTCTGTTTCTCTGTACAACAGGAAACACCAAGTCCTCACGTTTGTTCATGTCATTTCTTGTACTCGTGATATAATGAAGAGCTACGAGGGATATGGTATCTGTTCAGTTGTGATAAAACCATCAGTACAATACCTGTTCTCAGTCTCTACAAAACTTTGAAGTAGGCAAATGTCCTCCCATAGACACGGCCCGATCAGCTTGTGGACAATCCTTCATGGCCAACATAATTGGAGAATTCACATGTTCAAATCGAGCCAAAATTCGCTGGGTATCAATAAATTCACTATTCTAAACATCGCTGAAGCCGTAAACATCCGCGCTTGACTCCGGTCCCAAAGTATCCAAATCCCACCAAAATCACCAGGGTATCGTTTCCGTAAACTCCTAATCCCATCATCCCATTCTCACGACTTATCCCAAATCACCTTACATGGCAATCAAGTCGGAGCTCTCCTGCCAGACATAGTCGGCCTCCTCTCTCTCAGACTCCTCCTCCTCCTCCTCCTGCTCGTCCACAGACATCTCATAGCTCTCCATGGAGCTCTCCTCCCAGACATAATCGGCGTCCTCTCTCTCAGACCCTTCCGAGTCCACAAACATCTCATCCACATAATCGGCCTCCTCTCTCTCAGACTCTTCCGAGTCCACAAGCATCTCATCACACTCTCTCTCGCTCTCCTCAGCCTCCTCCATCTCCATCTCCGCCGGCCTCTCCATCGGCCCCTGCACCGGCCCCGGCTCCTCACCCGGAGCCCACCGTCCCGGCCCCTCCCACCCAGCATCGAGGACCGCGAGCTCCTCGGCGGTGTAGTCCGCTCTGTAGAGGAGTTTCTCGTCCGGGCCGTTGGGCATGAACGACACCCTCATCTCGTTGTTTTTCACCATGTGGAGGTTGGGCAGGTCCAAGCTCTTGAAGCGGCTGGTGATGAGGGTGGTGTTCCAGTTGTCCAAATTCTCGGCCGCAACTGGGTCGTTGACGCCGATGCCGTTGAGAATGCAAGTGTTCATGAACGTGAGGAATTCCTTGAAATGCACAATCTGGTGCTTGGTCCAGCGCTTGTGGTACCCCTTGTCCTCGACCCAAAGCCAGACGTCCATGGGGTTGCAGCCGACGATCCACTCCATGGCGCCAGAAAAGCGCTGCCAGGTGGTGTACCGGTCCTCGTAGACATTGATCAGCAGCTTGTACAGGTCCTCGTCCTCGTTCTCAAGGGCCAGTCTCATCAGATATTTGTAATTCTGGCGGAGCGAGTGAGCCATGGCGTAGTCGAACTGCTCGCCGTTCTTGAGCTCGCCCAGGGCCGGGACGTTGCTGCCGTAGTACTCCCGCTGGAAGGGCTGACCAGGGGTGGCTGTCTCGTCCTCGAAGATCTCAAAGTCGAGCTCCGGGTCGGTCAGCTTGACCTTCCTGCGAGGACGGAGACGAGGTTGAGGCTGGGGCTGGGGCTGGGGCTGCTGCTGCTGGCGACGACGAGGGCGTCTGCCAGGCTCGGGGAGATTGGCGGGGAGGAGACTCGGGTCGTTCTCCTTGTCCTTGGAGCCAAGCATCTCGGTGTCACCCTCGAAGTCTTCATCTTCTCCCTGGGGGGCCTCCGTAACCCCGTTGGTGTCGGAGTCTTGCTGCCATTGGGCAAAGGGTCGTTGAGGTTCCATTTGACCCATGGCGAGGTTGAGGTAGTACTCGAAAGAGTCCATGTCGACGTCTTCACGAGGAGGCCCGATGGTGTTCGTGATTCTGATTCGGTCTTGACGAGCAGGCATGATGCTGGTCGTGTGGAGACTGAGTCGTAGAATGACCGAAGAAAAGAGGTGAATGTATGTGTCCGTAGACTGTATCGAGGGTGGAATATGATGAAATTGTTGTGAGACCGTGAATGGGACTTCACCTGGATCAAGTCAGTAAAACGCATAAATCAAAATAGGAGTTGAGCTTGAGTTACAATTCAGGTATAGAGTGGTGAGTTGTGTATGACTTGTAGTCGAAAATATCCAGCGTTTGTAAGAGTATCGAAGTGATAGAGCTGTAAAGCAAGGAGCTGTTCGAAACAAAGGCTGGAAACGAATAGATGACTGAGAATGAGGAAGAGAAAGACAAGAAGCAGGGGGAACGAGGACATTAAGTAGTCCTGGTAAACGGCCGGTCAATGGGGCATTGTCTACGGGTAACCGGCTTGTTCTGGGCTATTGCAACTTCAAAATTTCGTGGCTAAAGTCAGATTGAGTCTCGAGAACGCCTCAATAGGTAAACTTTGCTACAAAATCAAGGATAGGAGCATTTAGACCGTAGAGACGCACCCGGGTCGTCGGTATCAAGCAGCGAGGCGTGCTGTGGTGGAGGCTTAGGTGTGTTATCGTCAAGTGTCAACACGAGGCTAGACCTCATCGCCAACGCCACCAATCTCCTCATATACTGCCTCCGAGCCGAACGCTTGTGCAAACCTACGAGACATGGCCTCGTCCTTGATAGCAAACACTATTTCTAAATCATCATAAACTTCAGCCCCGTGGGCTCTCCTAGCAGAAGGCCCTAGAAGCACCCTCCTCCAAGCAGACGCAATCTCGTCTACAGAATTCCCGTACGCTCCACATCCCCAAGCCCCGAGGACAACTCGGTTGATATGCTTTGCCCTAAGGATACGCATCACACAACGCATCTTGGCGAGGACCATGTCCCGGTCTTTCCGTTCAGAGTAGACTAGTTCGCCTTGTTGATTTGGTTCGAGGTCTGGGAGGCGTAGCATGGCCGCAGTGACGACGTCGATGAAGAACTGATTCCCTGGCTTCAAGTCCGATGGATCCTCGTCCCATGTTTTGCAGACCAAGACGTCGGGTGTGTAGACAGCGCTCACTTCCGGAAGACGGTAAAACTCTTCACGGAGTGATGGGTAGAGCGTGGTTCTCGAGCACAGCCATTCTTCCTGCGATGTAGCCCCTGTGAGGACGCCGCCGCCGGGCCGAAGAGGAGACGCCATATTGAGAACGGCAACTCGGGACGGAGCAGACTTTGAGAGTCTAAATGCTGCTTCTAAGGTATCAACAGGCCATATCAGGATGGAACCCGATGGTGATTCGCCGAGAGGATCGTGAGATGCCGAAGATGGAAGGACATGGTCTGGCTGGGTGGTGAACTCTATGCTTGTGGCTGCTGTAGCGGTCTTTGGGGGTACACGAGGGAGCCCTACGATCAACTGCGCGCTGTCGACTCCTCTCCTGGCTCTGGCATTGGACTTTAGTATCGCCGGAAGCTTCTTGTTGAGAAAGGCTTTGGCCGCTTTGGCTCGCTCGTCTCTGGACGGGCCCATGACGAGGTTCGGCCCGAGGGAATGCCTCCTCAGTCTGAAGTCTATCAGGACAGCGCTTCTCACGGAATCAGGTTTGTGTACACTGGACTATTGCAGCCGAGTAAAGAGTGGCGTATGATTGTCACGGCAACAGGCCAGATATGGAGTATCGATGAACCCTCAACGGTTAAGGCTGGAGGTGCCTGGCCGTTAGAGTTGAAGCCATCGCGGCATCAAGCGCTTTGGGCTGAGCGGCGAGCTGCAATTGGCTGCCGCGCCTTTGTCAGGGTCTATTTCGGGCAAGAAATTGAGTTTGGGGGTTTTGGTGGGAGGTACAAGGTACAAGAGGCGCAATCGCCAGAGAGGCTCGTGACGTCATGGTTTGGCCTAGTACGAGTACCTTAGTATAGGTAGAACCAGGTTTGGCTTCATCCAGCTGGCCGCTCTTCAGTTGTTCTTTGTTTACTTGTGCTTTTCATTGTGACGTTTCAAGTATCAAAAGGCTTAAAAAAAGCCTCGATTCTTTTCTGATCGAAACTCTAATCACTCCGTCGCCTGGCGAATGAGCGGTTGGTAGCACAATGCTGGGTCCTTGTGCCGGTGCGAGAGCGGCGCTGAGAGTCCTGCCCCCGATTTCGGGGAGACAAGGCCTGAGGCTGCGGTCGCTGCCTTCATGTTTGCTCAGACGGACAGAAACCACAGCATCTCGTCATCCTTTCGGCATCCATTCAAGGCTGTTTTCAGCATCTCAGACCGTTCGACAAGACGAAGCGGAGAAAAAGGCGAAGCGACTGCACGAAAAGGCCGACGATGAGACGGAGCAAGCGGCCAAGCGGCCCGAGACCCAGAAGAAGGCCGACGACAGGCCCTGGCATCGAGAGAGCGGGAGCAAGCAGTATAAAGTGACGTCGCCCGATCCTTCGGGAGGCGACGAGTCAAAGGGTATGTTGACGCCAGTTTCCCAGTCGCGGGGCTGTCAACAAAACTAACAATTGGACACGATAGGGAGACTCCTGACGACACCTACACGCTTGCTCAAGCTTATCCTGCCCATGCCGTTCCATCCCGAGCAAGAGACTATCAACGAAGCCGAGGACGCAAGACGCGACCACCAGAAAATTGGCAAAAATGGCAAAAAGGCTGAGGCGCTGGCGCTGCTGGTACACCCCCAACAACCGCTATCGTACCTCGAGCGCTTGATCCAGGCGGAGATACCCCCTCTGAATGTCAATGGGCGCGAGAAGCTTCCCGACATCATCTTTCGAGCCGAGGCCGACCACGAAGAGTCTTCGAGCAGATCCGGCAGCGAGGGGAAGAGTAACGTGGCGTCATATTCAGGTCTCGGCCACGAGGGCCCTGCAAAGGACAACGAGGCGAACTGGGTTCGATGGAGCGGCAGCACCGAAGTGGGCGACTTTATCCGGGATGCTGCGCGCGGAAGAGAGTTTGCCATCAACATTGAGGGCTACAACAAGGAGCTGCGGGTGGCGGTGCCCAGCTTCAAGGATCGGACGTATTACATGCGGCTGCAGCTGCGGCGAATGTCCAAAGAGATTGACGAGTTGGCCAAGATCAAGGCCGAGTGCGACCTGACTGCCCACAAGGGGGCTCACCGCCTGGCGCAGGGAGGATTTGCGGCCCTGGCGAGTTGGTGGTGTGTTGTCTACTATGTGACCTTTCACACGGATTTCGGGTGGGATCTGGTTGAGCCGATTACCTACCTGGCTGGGCTTACGACGATTATGGGAGGATACTTGTGGTTCCTGTTCATCAGCAGGGATCTGAGCTACAAGGCGGCGATGAATGTGACGGTGTCGAGGAGGCAGCATGCGCTATATCAGGAGCGCGGGTTTGATCCGCAGAAGTGGGAGCATCTCCTGCACGAGGCAAATGCATTGCGGCGGGAGATTAAAGCCGTGGCGATGGAGTATGGCGTGGACTGGGATGAGATGAAGGATCTGGGCGGGAAGCAGGTGAAGAAGGTGTTGGAGAAGGAGAAGAATGGCAAGAAGAACGAGGTGGAGGAGGAGGGCAAGGATGTGGAGGATGTGGAGGTGGAGAAGAAGAGCAATGAGGAGCGGGAGTTGAACAAGGGGAATTGAGTGAGGTGCTTGTATATGTAAAGAGCATACATCATGCGTTAAAGCGTATTCTGTTCAGTAGTAGATGGGAGGGTATGGATGGGCGTTATCTTGGTGGTGAGAGGAGCAGGCGGGCAATGAATGTACGGAACGGCAGCAATGGTCATTTTTGCCAATACTACTACCTTAGTACTTGTACAATGCAGACATGTATTTACTTTTCTTGCATTCTGATCAATCAACCATCTACTTTTCTACTGATCACATCGTCAGATCCAGATGACTCAATACTCATACTAGAATCGACGATCCGCTAAACCGAGCCTCGCCCTGTTTATTCCTAGCGTTGCCACAATCAGCTGTCGCTCCCGTCGCCTTGTAGGGCCAGGCGATGGCACTATTGCCGGTTCAATGTCTTGATCGAACCATGGGCCCATCTGTTGCACGTCGTCTGCGTCACGAGAATCTCAAAATATTTCGTTAATTGATATTCCACGCATTCCAGAACCAAGAACCGATATGCAAGACATCAGATGGCATCCATTTGAATGCCCTTTCAGTCGTCATCGCCGACTTACACGCAGTTAACGATACAAAATCCGGGGCAAATCAGCCTCTCGTCCAATAAGATACGATACAATTGAGAGCTCTAGCTAGCCTCCTCAACCGCTGTACTGCAGCTCTTTTAAGCTCTCCTCTTTCGTCACCCCAGTTCACAGCTTCTCTTCTCTCTCTCCTCTCATTCTGCCCTCATCCTTGATACCCCGCCCCCGCCCTGCCTTTGAAGCTGTAGCTGCCCTGCTCAATTCTCCACACAAATGGCATATCGCTGATGCTATCTATCGGCTCTCCATCCTTGCAAACAGCTACGATAACGCCCGGCTTTTATTTTCCTTGCCCAGCATCGTCGTCACCTTCAGCCTCTCCTTCAGCCTCCCCCCTCTCCTCCTCCTCCTCCTCTTCCTCCTCTTCTGCTTGATCCCGCATCGCATACAGCTCCTCACAGCCTCGTCGCCATGGCCCCCCAGCTCCTCCATCTCCCCGATGGCCAGACCTTCACCGTCACCCCCGTATTCGCCGGCCTCGGCTTCAAGAGCCACGAGATGAACATGCACCCCAACGCCTTTCCCGTCGGCTGGAACGTCGTCCTGCACACCGAAGAAGAGGTCGATCCTCGCGCCAACGACGGCAACGACGACGACGACGATGATGATGATGACGACGACGACGACCGAGACCCGTCCTCCCCCAAGACGCGCGTCCATCCGTTCAAGCTCCCGACGCTGCAAAGCGACGCCCTCTTCATCTCGTCCATCTCCCAGCCGTCCAACTCCGACTTCAAGCCCGCCGCCAGCCCCACGCGCCAGATCGCCATGATGCTTTGGGTGACGCTCTACTGGTACTTCCACCAGCCCGAGCCCGACCGCCGCCTGCGCACTGCCGCCAGCAGGAACACGCCCGACGAGGCCAAGCCCGTCGGCGAGTGGCGCATCAACATCAAGCGCGAGGGCGTCCTGCGCGGCCGCAACCTGATCCCCAAGCTGGAGCGCATGGGGCTCATCACCGCCGAGGACCCCTCGTGCGGCACGGGGCTCGACGATGCCGGCGCCGAGTGGGCGCGCATGTTCGTCTCGCGCCGCATGTTCTGGCAGATCCCCGGCCACCTGTTCCTCTTCACCCTGCAGCCCAACCACAAGGCCTACAACTCGTCCGTCCCGGGGTCGCCCGTGGTTAGCCGCCCGAGCTCGCCCGTCCGCGGCGAGGGCAATCGCACGCCGTATCTCTCCATGGACGGCTTTGCTCGCCTCGACAGCGACCTGCCCGGCGGACCGACGCCGACGAGCGTCCCCCATGCTCCCGTGGTTCCCATAGGGCCGTTCTACTCGACTTCGCATCTCCCGACATACTTTCCCCCGTTGACACTACAGTACACAGTCACAGACGGCGTCCGACACCCCGTGCGGTCGAAGCCCCCTAGGATGGGCGAAATCTTCTACTCGCGCTTCATCCCTAGCGTCAACCAGTACCTCTCCTTCCGCGTCGCCTCCACGTCGACACACCCCGTCCCGTACCTCGGCCCCGTGGGCGGCAGAGCCCCCGAGCACACGCACCTCGCCCAGCTGACCGACGCCCAGCTCCTCCAGACGTGGATGGCCAAGCCCCGCGTCAGCGAGTTCTGGGGCGAGTACAAGCCGGGCTTCCTCGAGGGCGTGCTGCGGCAGCGGCACTCGTTCCCCGCCATTGCGCTGTGGAACGGGATTCCCTTTGGCTACGTCGAGATCTACTGGGTCAAGGAGGACATACTGGGTCGGCACCTGGCCAACGGCGCGGGGGACTTTGATCGCGGCATACATGTGTTTGTCGGGGAGGAGTGGGCGAGGGGGAGGGTGCCTGCGTGGTTGACGAGTTTGGTGCAGTGGTGCTTTTTGAACGATAATCGGACCATGAGCGTTTGTCTGGAGCCGAGGGTCGATAATAAGCGGTATGTCCTATTTGAATTCTGTCCTTAGTTACAAGGTGTGTTGGTTTGCTTTGCTAACTGGTGTGTTGGGTAGAATGTTGCGGCATCTGGATGAGGCGGGCTTTGGCAAGGAGAGGCAGGTTTCGTTTCCGCACAAGCAAGCGTGGCTGGTGAGACTATGGCGGGAGGCATGGGAGGGCCCGGCATTCTGAGGAAAAGAAACGATATGACCGAGAAAGAGGGAAAACAAGGCAAAGAAAAGAAAACCAATAATTTGCAATGATGGTATGAGCAAAAGCAAAAAAGGCAAGGCAGGAAATACCCCTATTACTCGTGTTTCGTTGAGGGAAGAGAAAGCATATGGGACTGGACTCGTGAGTCGGAGTAATACTGCACATAACGTAACCTATCTATTTACGTACTTGTCAATGACAATAACGAAACAATACCCCATTCATCCGTGTTTCAATGATGAGTCAGTGGAATGGGCAGTCCATGTTCAGTGTTTCAGTGTTGAATACAATCTTATTTCTTTCATCTGATGATAGCCATCCCATATACCAGCCCTTATATCAAGCAATCCCACCCTACGCCTCCCTCAATGTCGGATATTTTCTAGTTATTTGATTTACACACACAAAGAAAGAATACAAAAACAGCATAAATACACCCCTGTGTCCAGAGTCGTTTTCAACCAACCCATCTACGGGCGCTCCGGAACATCCGCAGCCAAGGCCCAAACTCGCCCCATTCCTCCACCATCTCCGGAGGAGCATAGCTCGTAATGTCCGCCATGATGGTCCGCTCAGGATGCGGCATCATGGCCACGACGCGCCCGTCGGGGCTCGCCACGCCGGCCACGCCCATCGGGCTGCCGTTGGGGTTGTACGGGTACTGCTCCGTCACGTTGCCCCGGTTGTCGACGTACTGCAGCGGGATCATGCCGGCCTCGGTCAGCGCCTGCAGCGAGTTGGGCGAGGCGAACTTGGCGCGGCCCTCGCCGTGGGATACGACAATGGGGAGCTCCG